>NW_028270145.1:107442320-107689820 GCF_037043375.1 Chiloscyllium plagiosum | reverse complement strand
ATGACCACTTGGGCCTGAAGTCTCATCTGTTTACATATAAACAAAAAGGCCTCTTAAAACCCTTTCATCTCTGTACCAAACCATCGGCACCGGGAGCATTTACGACCCCTCTGAAAACAACTAAGGAAGCAGTATCCTTGAGAAAAGGAACAGCTTTGATGAAAAAAGGGATACACTAATGTACTTTAGGGAAGGAAATCTGCTGTCCTTACTAGTCTGGCCTATGTATGACTTCAGAACCACATTAATGTTGCTGACTTTTAATTTCCCTCTGAAAACTAGTTAGTTCAAGGTCAGTTAGAGATGGACAATAAATCCTGGCCTTGCCACACATCCTGTGAAAGAATAAAAAGATTTTTTAAAAGTTCCATAGCCTAATGATGCTTGGAAAAAATGTCTTGTCACTAACTTTTAAGTGTCCCCAAGTTCAAATCTGTCCAGGAAGGGGAAACATTTTCTTGGCAATGATAGGGAGACAGGTTTTAAAAAAGTTAAATTCAGAGTCAGATTGGTTGCAAAATGCATTACCAAAAAGAGAAAGAAATAAAAATCAGGAAAATAAGTTATTTGTATGGTTTCCTACCTGTCTATCTCTTCAAGCTTCTCATCAATGATTGGCCCCATTTGTTGACAGACATCTAGAAATAAAGACACAAGGCAGGTTATTTGTCAAAGCTGAACAAAGACCAACAAGTAGGTCATAGAGATGTACAGCATGGAAACAGACCCTTCAGTCCAACCCGTCCATGCCGACCAGATATCCCAACCCAATCTAGTCCCACCTGCCAGCACCCGGCCCATATCCCTCCAAACCCTTCCTATTCATATACCCATCCAAATGCCTCTTAAATGTTGCAGTTGTACCAGCCTCCACCACTTCCTCTGGCAGCTCATTCCATACATGTACTACCCTCTACGTGAAAAAGTTGCCCCTTAGGTCTCTTTTATATCTTTCCCCTCTCACCCTAAACCAATGCCCTCTAGCTCTGGACTCACCAACCCCACGGAAAAGACTTTGTCTATTTATCCTATCCATGCCCCTCATAATTTTGTAAACCTCTATAAGGTCACCCCTCAGTCTCCGACGCTCCAGGGAAAACAGCCTCAGCCTGTTCAGCCTTTCCCTGTAGCTAAGATCCTCCAACCCTGGCAACATCCTTGTAAATCTTTTCTGAACCCTTTCAAGTTTCACAACATCTTTCCGATAGGAAGGAGACCAAAATTGCACGCAATATTCCAACAGTGGCCTAACCAATGTCCTGTACAACCGCAACATGACCTCCCAACTCCTGTACTCAACACTCTGACCAATAAAGGAAAGCATACCAAATGCCTTCTTCACTATCCTATCTACCTGTGACTCCACTTTCAAGGAGCTATGAACCTCCAAGGTCTCTTTGTTCAGCAACACTCCCTAGGACCTTACCATTAAGTGTATAAGTCCTGCTAAGATTTGCTTTCCCAAAATGCAGCACCTCGCATTTATCTGAATTAAACTCCATCTGCCACTTTTCAGCCCATGCCCATCTGGTCCAGATCCTGTTGTACTCTGAGATAACCCTCTTCGCTGTCCACTACACCTGCAATTTCGGTGTCATCTGTAAACTTACTAACTGTACCTCTTATGCTTGCATCCAAATCATTTATGTAAATGACAAAACGTAGAGGGCCCAGTACCGATCCTTGTGGCACATATCAGTTATCCCAACCTCATGACAACAGGGGTTTGAATACGTACAGTGAGAAAAGCAAACTCCAGACCAGCTCATACTTTTAGCTCATTATTATGCATTGACAAACCTGATAGCTTTATTAACATCCCAAAATCCAGCAGTGCTCAATCATCCAATACAGATAGCTCATACCCAATCTATCCAGGAGACAGAGTAACTTAGTTCTCAGCCTAGCCATTATACAAAGAAACTTCTTTCTCTGGGGGCTTGTGCATCAGGAACCGCTCATGCAGTAGTTCATAGCACCGGACAGAATTGATTTAGTCGCCATTTCAGATGGTTCAACATTTCAGATTGCAACACCACAGGTAAATGATAAGCTATTCAAACAATTGCAATATTGGAACAAAATCAGGCACAACCACTGCTTGGGACTAGGGCTGACAGAGTTAAAGGGACACACACTCCAATCAAAAATGGAGTCCTTCTTACTGATAACATTTCATATCTTTTCCCAAAGTTAGACGTTCTGACCCAGACATTAGTCAAACAACAGCCTGACATCATCAGATTCAGAGAATCAGGTGTTATTAGTACATTCAGTATTGGATTGGGTCATGTTCCAGCTGTACAGAACATTGGTTAGGCCACCAATGGAATACTGTGTGCAATTCTGGTCTCCCTCCTACAGGGAAGGATGTTGAAAAACTTGAACGGGTTCAGAAAAAATTTACAAGGATGTTGCCAGGGTTGGAGGGTTTGAGCTATAGAGAAAGGCTGAATAGACTGGGACTGTTTTCCCTGGAGTGTCGGAGGCTGAGGGGTGACCTTACAGAGGTTTATAAAATCATAAGGGGCGTTGATAAGGTAAATAGACAAGGCCTTTTTCCTGGGGTGGTGGAGTCCAAAACGAGAAGACAATTAAGGTGAGAGGGGAAAGATTTAAAAGGGACCTAAGGGACAATATCTTCATGCAGTGGGTGGTGTGTGTGTGGAATGAGCTGCCAGAGGAAGTGGTGGAGACTAGTACAACATTTAAAAAGGCATCTAGATGGGTACATGATTGGAGGGATTTAGAGGGTTTTGGGCCAAATGCTGGCAAATGGGACTAGATTTATTTAGGATATCTGGTTGGCATGGACGAGAGGGTCCGTTTCTGTGTTGCATATCTCTATGAGCCAGACTCCTTCATTATCACTTCTAATTACATCATACCGCATCACTGTGTCTGGAACACATCGCCAGAGGAGGTGGTGGGACATGAGACAACAGCAGCATTCAAGATGTTGGGTTCTGTTCGCCGAGCTGGAAATTTTTGTTGCAAACGTTTCATCCCCTGTCCAGGTAACATCCTCAGTGCTTGGGAGCCTCCTGTGAAGTGCTTCTGTGGTGTTTCCTCCGGCATTTATAGTGGCCTGTCCCTGCCGCTTCCAGTTGTCAGTTTCAGCTGTCCGCTGTAGTGGCCGGTATATTGGGTCCAGGTCGATGCGTTTGTTGATGGAGTTTGTGGATGAGTGCCATGCTTCTAGGAATTCCCTGGCTGTTCTTTGTTTGGCTTGCCCTATAATGGTAGTGTTGTCCCAGTCAAATTCATGTTGCTTGTCGTCTGCGTGTGTGGCTACTAAGGATAGCTGGTCGTGGCTGTTTCGTGGCTAGTTGATGTTCATGGATGCGGATCATTAGCTGTCTTCCTGTTTGTCCTATATAGTGTTTTGTGCAGTCCTTGCATGGGATTTTGTACACTACACTAGTTTTGCTCATGCAGGGTATCGGGTCCTTCGTTCTGGTGAGTTGTTGTCTGAGGGTGGCTGTTGGTTTGTGTGCTGTTATAAGTCCTAGTGGTCGCAGTGGTCTGGCTGTCAGTTCTGAAATGCTCCTGATGTATGGTAGTGTGGCTAGTCCTTTGGGTTGCGGCATGTCCTCGTTCCGTTGTCTTTCTCTAAGGCATCTGTTGATGAAATTGCGCGGGTATCCGTTTTTGGCGAATACCTTGTACAGGTGTTCCTCTTCCTCTTTTTACAGTTCTGGTGTGCTGCAGTGTGTTGTGGCCCTTTTGAATAGTGTCTTGATGCAACTTCGTGTGTGTGTGTGTGTGTTGGGGTGGTTGCTTTCATAGTTCAGGACTTGGTCTGTGTGTGTGGCTTTCCTGTATACCTTTGTGGTGAATTCTCCGTTCGGTGTTCTCTGTATCATCACGTCGAGGAATGGGAGTTGGTTATCCTTTTCTTCTTCTCTCGTGAATCGGATTCCTGTTAGTGTGTCGTTGATGATCCGGTGTGTTTTCTCTATTTCTGTGTTTTTAATAATTACAAAGGTGTCATCAACATATCTGACCCAGAGTTTGGGTTGAATTTGTGGTAGGACTGTTTGTTCTAACCTTTGCATTACTGCTTCTGCAGAAGAAGAAAAGGATAACCAACTCCCATTCCTAGACGTGATGATACAGAGAACACCGAACGGAGAATTCACCACAAAGGTATACAGGAAAGCCACACACACAGACCAAGTCCTGAACTATGAAAGCAACCACCCCAACACACACACACACGAAGTTGCATCAAGACACTATTCAAAAGGGCCACAACACGCTGCAGCACACCAGAACTGCAAAAAGAGGAAGAGGAACACCTATACAAGGTATTCGCCAAAAATGGATACCCGCGCAATTTCATCAACAGATGCCTTAGAGAAAGACAACGGAACGAGGACATGCCGCAACCCAAAGGACTAGCCACACTACCATACATCAGGAGCATTTCAGAACTGACAGCCAGACCACTGCGACCACTAGGACTTATAACAGCACACAAACCAACAGCCACCCTCAGACAACAACTCACCAGAACGAAGGACCCGATACCCAGCATGAGCAAAACTAGTGTAGTGTACAAAATCCCATGCAAGGACTGCACAAAACACTATATAGGACAAACAGGAAGACAGCTAACCATCCGCATCCATGAACATCAACTAGCCACGAAACGCCACAACCAGCTATCCTTAGTAGCCACACACGCAGACGACAAGCAACATGAATTCGACTGGGACAACACTACCATTATAGGGCAAGCCAAACAAAGAACAGCCAGGGAATTCCTAGAAGCATGGCACTCATCCACAAACTCCATCAACAAACGCATCGACCTGGACCCAATATACCGGCCACTACAGCGGACAGATGAAACTGACAACCAGAAGCGGCAGGGACAGGCCACTATAGATGCCGGAGGAAACACCACAGAAGCACTTCACAGGAGGCTCCCAAGCACTGAGTATGTCACCTAGGCAGGGGACGAAACGTTTGCAACAAAAATTTCCAGCTCGGCGAACAGAACCACAACAACGAGCACCCGAGCTACAAATCTTCACCCAAACTTTGAATTCAAGATGTATCTGGACAAATACATGAGTAGGAAGGGAATAGAGGGACACGGATCCTGTAAGTGAAGCCATTTTTAGTATGGAAGGGCAAAACGTGGCAACATAGGCTTGGAGGGCCAAAAGGTTTTGTTCCTGTGCTGTATTATTCTTTGTTCATTGGAGGTAGCATTCACAGCAGTGGTTTGAACTCTGGACACCTCGAAACAACGCAGGAAAATAAACTTGTTACTGATCATCAACTACCATCCTCCTCAGCTGAAAAATCAGTACTCCTCCATATTGAATACCTCTTAGAAGAAACTCCAATGACACAGAATGTAATCTGGATGGAAAACGTTTATGTCAATCACCAAAAGTAGCTTGGGGGTACAGGTACTGACTGGTGTTCAGCAAAAGAACAGGAGGTAACAGGCAAAGCACTTTTATGCCACGAGCAATTAGGATTTGGAGTGTATTAGGTTAGATTCCCTACAGTGTGGAAACAGGCCCTTCCAACCAACCAGTTCACATCGACCCTCTGAAGAGTAATCCACCCCAGACCCATTTCCCTCTAATCAATGCAATTAACACAATGGGCAATTTAACATGGCCAATTCAGCTGAGCTGCACATCTTTGGATTGTGGGAGGAAACCGGGGCACCCGGAGGAAGTCCACGCAAATATGGGAAAATGTGCAAACTCCACAAAGACAGTCATCAGAGGCTGGAATCGAACCTGAGACCCTGGTGCTGTGAGGCAGCAGTGCTAACCACTGAGCCACCATGCGCATTGGTCAATAAGGTGGTGGATAAAGACTCAAGAGTAGCATTTAAAAAAGAAATTCGATAAAATTTGAAGGTTAAGAAGAAAAGTGCATGGAGTCGGGGAAAGAGCAGTAGAATGGGATCAATTCTTCAATGGAGCTGGCACAGACCTGATTTGACCAAATGACTTTCCTCTATGCTGCACTATTTCATGATTCCATTAAAATGAGAAACAAGAAAAGGATTTAATTTCTGGACTGCATTTAGAAATAACAAAACCAGGAATATTTATATAAAAGCAAAATATGGTGCATGATGGAAATATTAAATAGAAATAAAAAAATGCAGGAGGAGCCAGCAGGTCGGCACAGTAGCTCAGTGGTTAGCACCGCTGGCTCACAGTATCAAGGACTTGGGTTCAATTCCAATCTTGGGTGACTGCCTGCTTGGAGTTTGTACATTCTCCCGGTATCTGCGTGGATTTCCTCCCACAGTCCAAAGATATGAAGGTTAGGTGGATTAGGCTAAATTGCCCATATTGACCAGGAATGTACAGGCTAGATGGGTTAGCCATGGGAAATGCTGGGATCTAGGGTAGGGGAGTGGGTCTGGGTGAGATGCTGTTCGGAGAATCGATGGGGTAAATGGCCTGCTTCCACACTAGGGATTCTATGATTCTAAAGTTTGGCTGCATCTGCAGAGAGAGAAACAGATTTAATGTTTAAGTCTGATCTAACTGCTCTTCAGCAGGTCTGAAGAGGAGATTTTGACCTCGAAACATTAACTCAATTTTTCACTCCACAAATGTTGCCAGAGCTACTGGGTTTCTGCAGCTTTTATCTCAGCAATGCTCATGGTCTGACACTGGTTACCTTCTAAATGTAGCAGTTCTGCCGAGTCAGGTTGCTGGTCAGTGGGAATTGCATTTTGTAGCAACTGCAAAACCTGGTCCATCTTTTCCTGTTTAAACAAAAAACCCATACAATTAATTTTAAAAGTTACAGCATTAAAAGAACAGTAGCAGGTGCAGGGATCTTGAATTCAGTTTTTAAAACAGACATACACAGATAGGTATTGAATCTTCTTGGGGTTGTGACACCAGTCACATCTCTAACATGTAGCGAATTCCAAGAATGACAATGAGCAACTTGAGGGACATTGCCAGGTTGGCCAAATGGACAGACACATGACAGATGAATTGTAATGCAGATAAATGTGAGGTAATGCATTTTGCAAGAAGAAACACAGAAACAATACATACTCAATGGCAAAAATCTGAGGGGAACACAGAAGCAAAGGGTCTCAGGATTCATGTACATAATTCTCTGAAGGTGGCCAGGCAACTTGAAACAGTTGTTCAGAGGGCTACTAGGATCTTTGGGTTTATAAATAGAGACAAAGTATAAAAGCAAGGAAGTGACACTAAACCTTTAGAAAGCATTGGTCAGATCACATTTGGAGTACAGTGTTCAGTTCTAAGCATCTTTTTTAAAGGAAGGATGTTAAAAGCACTGGAGAAACTGCAAAAGAATGATACCAGGAAAGATTAGATAAATTGCACTTAATCTAGTTTGCTCCATGGAGAATAAGAGGTGATCTTATGGAGGTGTTCAAAATTCTGAACAATTTTGACAGGGTAAGGAAAGATATTCTGTTTCCACTAGTGGCATGTTACTAACTAGAGGTCACAATTTCGAGACTGTCACCGAAAGAGGTGGAGAAACCTTTTTACTCAGTTGTTAGGATTTGAAATGTGCTACCTGGGAGTGTGATGGAAGTAAATTCCACAGGAGATTTCAAATGAGAGCTGGATATATAATTGAAAGTGATGAATTAGAGGGCTATAGAGATAGGACTGGATAATGGGACTAGCTGGGTAGCGCTTTCAGGAGTCACTACAGACACAATAGGTTGAATAGCTTTCTTCCAGACTAAGTTCTAAACTCTATCTACTACAAGAGTATTCTTGTGCCTCAAAACAGAAGAAGGGACACTGTACTTGAAAGCAGAGTCAAAAAGTGTGGTGCTGATGAAGAGCTTATGCTTGAACAGATGCAAGCCTGGCTTTTCCAGCAATTTTTGGTTTTGTTACAGATTTTCAGCATCCACAGTTCTTTGATTATGCTGGACATACCTTGGCTAGAGAACCAATTAATAACTATCACCTATTTTGTCCATTTGAAACAGATGCAGTGTATATATTCTTTGTGTCTACAAAGACCTGTGTACTAAACATCATAAGTGGTGGTGGCCACAAACAGGATGCTACTGTCATCGCACAAACGAACAGCGGTATATGAACATCCGTGTCAGTAGGATATCAAGCATGTTGTTAGGTACAAGTCCCAAGGACTGGCTGACTATATCATACAGGTAAAAACAATGACTGCAGATGCTGGAAACCAGATTCTGGATCAGTGGTGCTGGAAGAGCACAGCAATTCAGGCAGCATTCGAGGACAGGCAAAATCTATAAGCATATCCCTTTGGCTGTTCACGACAAACAAGGTATGGACCATACATAATCAATTCATGATTGCAAAATCACAACAGTGTCCAACATTAGTTGTGATTCTACAATTGGATATGAGCTAGATAACCCTAAGCTTGAGAACCCAATTTAGGATTGTCAGTCAGGCTTGCAGTACAGCGCAGTTGTGAGTATTGGAAACTACATGTATTAAATGTAGAGGAGAGAGAGAAAATGCCCATATACATTGCAACTTTTTAAAAAATCAACAAAATATGTGGCAACCATTTGGTGATTCATTTCTGAGCATAATGCCATAACCAGAGTCAACCAGCCTGGTTTAATATTTAAGCAAAAATCTGAAAACTGTTACATCAGCATAAACGTGCATTCTTTATCGGTATATTTTAACTAATCAGACTCCATCCGCTAACCAATCAGCACTCTCCTATTCTCAGTGATTGTGGTTTTACTGATCATAGAATCCCTACAGTGTGGTAGCAGGCCATTCAGCCCATTGACTCCACAATGACCCTCCAAACAGCATCCCACCCGGGCCCACCCCTTACCCTAGTCCTACTTTTCCCCATGGCTTATCCATTTAGCTGTACACTATGGCAGTTTAGCGTGGTCAATCCACCTAATCTGTACATCTTTAGACTGTGGGAGGAAACCAGAGCTCCCAGAGATAACCCACACAGACACAGGGAGAATGTGCAAACTTCACACAGACAGTCGCCAGAGGCTGGAATCGAACCCAGGTCCCTGGCTCTGTGACGCAGCAATGCTAACTACTGAGCCAACATGCCACCCAATAGCTAGCAATGCATCTTTAACATAAGAATGTTCATGATAGTACTTCTTCTGAAAAAAAAAGCTGTAATTCTCATCAATAACTTCATATTGTTGTGAAGGGAGTTGACCACGATTTAATTGCAAGCCAACTTCATCTGTTTTTGCAAAGAAATACTTTAAGTTGTCAGCTAAGCTCTTTTTTTTTTTTAAAATCAATCCCATTTTATTCAGAAGCTTGTTCATTCACGTTATTTACTATTGTACTTCACTTTTTATCTGAAATATCTTTTGGTTTAAATCTCTATAATTACTATCAAAGCTGAAAAGTGATCTACTAAAACACCAGCTTCGCATCTGCTGTTTTATTGAAGGAAAAAGAACTTGCATTTGTGTAGCACATTGAGCCACATGAGGAAGTATTAAGACAAGTGTCCAAACATTTGAACAAGAAGGTTGGCTTTCATGAACTTTTATTAAAAAAGTCAATAGAGATAGGGAGGCAGAAGGGTTCAGCATTTGATGCCCAGACAGCCAAAGGTACATTTGTCAACAGTGTTGGAAAGGTATAGTATGGCTGTGCAGAGCATCCTGATAATGACCATTATCTAGGCTAAGCCCAGGAAGAATGTCCAGTTGGGTGGAATACTGGAGGATCTGTTAACATTTAGGAGGACTCTGTGCCCAAAGGTGAGGAGAAGGTAGAAAATGGCAGAGACAGAAAGTCAATAATGTTGAACAAAATCTACATACCTCATCTATATAAACTGGCTCAGGCTCGGAAGGCTGAATATCTTGTACAGACGTCTCCTCCGTCACGACAACCTTCTCTGTAATCAATGCAGAGCAAACAGAACGCCATAAGTAATGTCATATGTTCCTTTACAGTACGCTTCCAATCACACCATTCCAGACCTAGAGATGCTGCTTCTATCACAAACACCCGGTTCCTTACATAAATCAAGATGAATCACAGGTTAGAATGTTTGCATTGAGCGCTGCAGTAACAGGACAGAAATCTAAAGCACTGTGCGTGACTGTACTCAAAAGGATACATGAGCAACAGAAATACAGAGCACAGAACAAAGTTACAAAGTTCTCCTCCTCATCAGAGAGACACTGATGGATAGAGAGGAAGTGAGGACTAAGTAAAAACAATGACTGCAGATGCTGGAAACCAGATTCTGGATCAGTGGTGCTGGAAGAGCACAGCAGTTCAGGCAGCATCCAAGGAGCAGTAAAATCGACGTTTCGGGCAAAAGCCCTTCATCAGGAATACAGGCAGAGAGCCTGAAGCGTGGAGAGATAAGTTAGAGGAGGGTGGGGGTGGGGAGAAAGTAGCATAGAGTACAATAGGTGAGTGGGGGAGGGGAAGAAGGTGATAAGTCGGGGGCGGGGGGAGGGTGGAGTGGATAGGTGGAAAAGAAGATAGGCAGGTAGGACAGGTCACGGGGACAGTGCTGAGCTGGAAGTTTGGAACTAGGGTGAGGTGGGGGAAGGGGAAAATGAGGAAACTGTTGAAGTCCACATTGATGCCCTGGGGTTGAAGTTTTCCGAGGTGGAGAAGGAGGCCCTGGACCTCCATGTCCTCGGCAGAGTGGGAGGGGGAGTTGAAATGTTGGGCCACAGGGCAGTGTGGTTGATTGGTGCAGGTGTAGAGGAGACTGCATTGGGAGCAACGGATACAATAAATGATATTAGTGGATGTGCAGGTAAAACTTTGATGGATGTGGAAGGCTCCTTTAGGGCCTTGGATGGAGGTGAGGGAGGAGGTGTGGGCACAGGTTTTGCAGTTCCTGCAGTGGCAGGGGAAGGTGCCAGGATGGGAGGGTGGGTTGCAAGGTGGCATGGACCTGACCAGGTAGTCACGGAGGGAACGGTCTTTGCGGAAGGCAGAAAGGGGTGGGGAGGGAAATATATCCCTGGTGGTGGGGTCTTTTTGGAGATGGCGGAAATGTCGGCAAATGATTTGGTTTATGCGAAGGTTGGTAGGGTGGAAGGTCAGCACCAGGGGCGTTCTGTCCTTGTTAGGGTTGGAGGGGTGGGGTCTGAGGGCGGAGGTGCGGGATGTGGACGAGATGCGTTGGAGGGCATCTTTAACCACGTGGGAAGGGAAATTGCGGTCTCTAAAGGAGGAGGCCATCTGGTGTGTTCTGTGGTGGAACTAGTCCTCCTGGGAGCAGATATGGCGGAGGCGGAGGAATTGGGAATACGGGATGGCATTTTTGCAAGAGGTAGGGTGGGAAGAGGTGTAATCCAGGTAGCTGTGGGAGTCAGTGAGTTTGAAAACAAATGTCAATGTCAAGTCGGTCGTCATTAATGGAGATGGAGAGGTCCAGGAAGGGGAGGGAGGTGTCGGAGATGGTCCAGGTAAATTTAAGGTCAGGGTGGAATGTGTTGGCGAAAGGACTGCAGATGTTGGAGATCAGAGCTGAAAAATGTGTTGCTGGAAAAGGAATGAGGAGAAAGGCTTATGCCCAAAACGTCGATTCTCCTGCTCCTTGGATGCTGCCTGACCTGCTGCACTTTTCCAGCAACACATTTTTCAGCATTGATGGATAGAGAGTCAGGCACAGTGAGAATAACTGCACTGTTCCTCAAAAGAGCTGGCTCAGATTCAACGGGCCAAATGGCCTCTGAGATGTCCTATTTTAGAGGAGGAAATTACTGCAGGATGCTGGAATCTGTACTGAAAACAAACAAAAACATTGGAAGTCACAGGGATCAGGCAGCTCTGATGAAAAGTCATCTAGATTAGAAACATTAACTTGCTCGCTCTCCCCACAGATGCTGCCTGATCTGCTGTGATTGCCAGCATCTTGTGTTTCCAGTCGTGTCTTATTTTATGTTCCTCCCATTCACTAGCCAAACCAGTGACACAAAACTAAGAATACATCATAACCCTTGCAACTTATTCACCTTGAAAGGACAAAGGATTCAAAACAGAACCTCTTGAAGTTGCAAATCTGAAACCAGTTCAGACTATAAACACTTAATTTTCTCTGCACTGCAGCCCAGAATCTACAGGAACTCTGAATGACTAGCAACAGACACAAAGACAGATCATTTCTACAGCCTGTTAACTGAATGATGCTGCACTGCCTAAAAGTGAATAGGCTGCAGGCAGGGCAGTGGTATGTGTGGGAGGCATTCTGTTTGAGCTGGAACTACTTTGTCATTAATCCACTTTACTTACCTCATGCTGTTATATTCTCCTTACTGAAAAAAATTATTCAAAACACCATTTCAAAACTTTCTGGGGGCAAGAAATCCTCATTCCAAAATAATTACTTTTCTCCACACACAATACTTCAAGAATAAAGTACATGGGAGTGAACTGGTTCTTGGGACAAGACGTCAAACAGCCACTTTGGATAGTCAAAGGGGATAATTACAAACTGGCCACTACGGAGTTAAGGAATAATTAGAAACTTCAACCAGATGTGCGCTGGTGTGTGCATAACAGACTAACTACACAGTTGACATGTTCATCCAAACTGATCCTGTGATTGTTGCCACTAAACAATTTTCCCCCAAAGTCATTCACTCGTACTGTGACTATCTAACAGAGGCTCCACCACTTACTCTAGTCCTAATTGCAAGGCAGACAGAAACAGGAGGCGCAGTGAAAGGGGAGAGAGAAAAGTCACCAGGCAGTAAGCCAACTATTGGCATGAGTTGACACCAAAAGTTATGAGCAAAACCTGAGCTGTTTGTCAAGTTATCAGCAACAGCACCGATTACACTGCCGTTTGGAATTCTGTCCAATGTTCTGCCAAACATTCCAAAGGGAGATGTACACACACACACACACACACACACAAACCCAAAAGAACATTTCCCAAAAACAGAATGACGTCAGAAGCTCAGATATCGGTCACTAACATGACATTTGACAAAAATAAAGTAGTAAATTATTGGAAATATAGGGTCTGGCAACATCCATGGAGAGAGGAACAGAGTTAATGTTTCAGGTTGATGATCTTTTAATCATATCTTGGTCAGAATCAGTTTCTCAAATCAAAACTTCTAATGCTGTCCCTCTCTCCACAGATGCTGTCTGGCCTGCTGACCCTTGGCAGAATTTTGCTTCCCTGTCGATCTCCAGCATTCCAATATTTTGTTTCTGTCCTGTGCTCCATGAGACAGTTATCAACAGTGGTGCGACGATGCAAAAACTCACCTCGGCACAATAGGCTTAGTTAAGAGAAAAATCAGGCTTTTGTCACGTGACCCCTACCAACAGCAGACAGAGCTGCATGGAGGTACAGCAAGCAATTAGGAAGGCAAATACCATTTTGGCTTTTAATCGCAAGGGAAATAAATTAAGGAAATGAAGAAGTCTTGCTACAATTGCACAGGGTGGATTCTCGTTATATCATTTCTGAAGGCTTCCCATTTTCCAGCCATCCCTTCACCTGCAAACATCTGCTCCCAATCAGCTTTTGAAAGCAATGGTGCTTGCCTTACCTGCAACATTGATAATATCATATCTGGCAAACTGTACTGCCTTGGTCTCCAATTTTAAAGAAGATACTGACACTGGAGGCAGTACAGTGAAGGTTCAATAGATTGCTCCCTAGGACGAGAGAATCTGCAATGCTGACCGACTGAGTAAAATGGGGTCTATATTCCTGGAGTTAAGAATGAAATTGGCTTGATAAGGTAGACGCTGAGATTGGTTCCATTACTCAGGGAATCTCAAATCTAGGGGCAGTTTCAGGATGGGAGGGACAATCAAGACTGAGAGGAGGAGAAATTACTTCACTCAAAAGGGTTGTGCATCATTGGAACTCCCTACTAATAGCATTGTGAATGCTTCCTCATTGAATATATTGATAGAAAGGGAGAGAGCAGGCGAAAGGAAGGAAGGAGAGAGAGCGTGAAAGCAGGCAACAGAGAAATGGTGTGTCTGTGTCTGGGTCTGTGATGAAGCACACAATTTGTCATAAATACAGCAGCATGACAGACAGGCTAAATGGTCTAATCGGGTTTCTATTTCTTATGCAGCTCCTCCACGTTCATCAGCAACGTTATTTTTACGTTCATTACGGGATATGGGCGTCACTGGCTGGGCTGAAATTTATTGCTCTTGAGCTGAGTGACTTTCAGCACTGTTGGGAGTCGAGAGTTACATGTAGACTAGACCAGGGAAGACAGGCAGATATCCTTCCCTAAAGTAATTCAGTGCTCCTTAAAAAGGTATGAAACTTTTTCAAGACCCTTTCAAAGCATCAGACAAAATGTGACACTAAGCCACAAAAGGAGACATCCGGATTGACATTTGTAGGTTTTAAAAAGGAACATCTTACATAATGAGGGGATGTAGAGATTTAGGGAGAAAATTCCAGAGTTTAACCAATAGGACAGCCATCAATGGTGGATCAATTAAAACTGATTATGATCAACAGGCCGGAGAAGGATGAGCAAGTGGTTATCTAAATATGAAAAGGCAATGTTCTAGGCTAGGGAAATGAAGGCTTGATAAAAGGATAAAATTTTTCTTTTATCAAATAAAAAAGGTATTGCCTCAGCAGGAGTCAATATACATCAGCAAGCACAGGGGCAGAATACAAAGAGCAATATTTTGGAACAGTACAAGTTTACAGGAAGTTGCATATTCAATGTGCTCATTTTTTGAGGAAGGAAATAAGGCAATATCATGCTAAGCATTAGGCAAGGGTCACCCAACAGTAACTAGGAGTGGGAACTCCAATCTTTTTGCCCCTGCTTCCTTCGAGTGGCTATGCATAGATCAATTATTGAATTTTGACCCCATCCTGGTTGATTTATTTGGAAAGTAAATAACAGATCTGACTGTCTCAGGATGGGCACTAACCATTTCAGATTTGGATATGAAAATAATTTCTTAACTCAAGAGTTGCGGAACTTAGGATTTCAGAGTATATTTAAGACTCAACAATAAGATTGTTGAGCATTATCAGAATCAATGGATGTGAGAATAGGGCATGAAAGTGGAGGTAAAAAGATCAGCAATTAACTTACAAAATGGTATAGCAGGTTAATAGTGAGTATATGACTATTCCCATCTATTACAATACCAAAGGTTTTTCCTTCACGAGAACATAGAAAGG
The DNA here is from genome assembly GCF_037043375.1 of Chiloscyllium plagiosum. Taxonomy (NCBI): domain Eukaryota; kingdom Metazoa; phylum Chordata; class Chondrichthyes; order Orectolobiformes; family Hemiscylliidae; genus Chiloscyllium; species Chiloscyllium plagiosum. Next base: position 107,674,667 of record NW_028270145.1, on the reverse strand, counting down.
TACAGAATAGAACAGGCCCTTTGGCCCAGTGTTGTGCCGAGATTTAATCCTAATGTAAAATATAGTAACTTAACCTACGCACCCCTCAACTCACAGCTATCCATGTGCTCGACTTGCAGGTACATTTTTTCAAGACCATTGTCAGAAAGAAATCACTGAAATCAGAGCACCTTCACACATAAATTTCTCAGTACAAGTAATCTTTCAGCGAGGTTTCACTATGCTATCTTAGCCATAGGAGAAGCACTCATTACCGACTATTAATCAGCACATCGTACTGTTCTCCATATGAAGCATTTGAAGATATCAAATAATTACCGTAACACAGTAAGTCGGCTCCACTTACCTGGCTCAGGCTCTGCACTCAGACTGGTTGATACAAAATTCGATGGAAAAAGTCCAACTCCTCTTTTCGTCTCGCCTCTCCACCAGTTGGGGTCACTAAACAAGACAGCAAACCATATACTATAATCTCTTAAATTTGAATATCAGGATACTTTTGTTACAATGGCTATATGTGTGTTATATTTTGTTGAAACCTTAATTCAGCTTCTACATTTATAATGCAACGTGTAAGACTTAAATACATATCATATTAATATACACATCTCTTTTCGAATTTGAACCAGTGGCATATGGGTTTGCGTGTCTAAGGGAGTTTAATGATTAATTTGTAACTATTTCTCTTAAAACACTGCAAAAGAAAGACTTCTTGAATTGTGTTTTTGTTTACGCTCAGAATTTTATGAGAAGACAAGGTAAATAGCTTTTAGCCAGAAGGGTCTGTGTTTTTTTTAGGGCTGAGGGAAACACCTACAGCCTGGAAGACAGCTTTTTCATTTCAGTTTGGGGCAGTTCTGCACGGTTCTTAACTGAAACTGGATGTGTAAAGCCAATGATTCTCCGAAATAGAGGTAGTTTTAGATTGTCTATTCTGAAAACACTCCCTTTCACTAATGCCTTTCCTTGCTGCTTTCTTAGACACTCAGATCACAGGAGTGCATTTTTCCTCCTTCTGAAAAATCACAGACTATTAAAGTGTATTGCTTCTGGGACCTAGACTCATATACTCCCTTATACTATAAACTCTGCCACTGGCTCATGTTTAAGGGATGTTTAGACTCTGGAAGTAAGCATCTGTGATTAGTTGCTAGGATATATTAGCCGATATGAGTTTGTGAACAATCATTTGTGATATCATCCCTCCTCCTCTGCTGCTTGAGTGCATGGCCACAGTTAAGCAAGCTCAATTGGACAGCTCTTTCAGAGGCCAACATGTGAGCGGGTAAACGACTTCCTTCTGTTCTTTACAATTCTGCAGAATAGCTAACGTGCTGTGAAAGTTAGTTGCTGGGAAGGATCCACACCAGTGCAATTTGATACTGGGAATTTGACTCCAACTTCAAGAGAGGAAAGAATCAACAAGCTTGACCAATCGATTCATGTCCAACCTACCTGTCATCTAAAATGGTGATAATTTCTCCAGCTTTAAAAGTAAGCTCATTGTCTTCCACAGCCTCAAAGTCATACAGGGCACGAACCATGCGTACTTCACTTCTGTGGCTATTTGCAGCACTTTCTGTAGATGGGTACAGGGACTTAGTTTCCGTCTGTTGCTGTTTCTGCTCCTGCAAAGAAAGCTCGATAGCTGGAAAGCCAACAGGAAAATGATTATTTTGTGACACATGACCTGCTACTCCACAGCACTTTTTCTTTAAAAAACTCATCCTCCAAAACAAACCCATTATTAATTAGACTTGTTTTGTTCAAGCAATTTTCTGAAATAGCATCTCATACTATATTAAAATTTTGCATCGTACACACAAAGTTCATAATGGAAAGGGTAATACCACATTCACCTTTCCTATCATAAATTCCTTCTGTTATCCATATTTTTGGATAGGGAATTGTCCATCTAAATATGTCACAGTACAACTGCATTCTTATCAAGCAGCGTGTAGGCAAGGATTCTTTAAAGTAAAGACTGGGACCCCGAGTGGGGTCACAAATAAAGTGTTGAGATCCAAGCTTCAAGGCAGCAACATGCTTAAAAGTATACGAAATAAGGTAGGTGAACTTGCAGCGTGGGTTGGTACCTGGGACTTCGATGTTGTGGCTATTACGGAGACATGGGTAGAACAGGGACAGGATTGGCTGTTGCAGGTCCCAGGGTTTAAATGTTTTAGTAGGGTCAGAGGTGGGGGTAAAAGAGGGGGAGGTGTGGCATTGCTTGTCAAAGATAGTATTACAGCTGTGGAAAGGACGATGGATGAAGACTCGCCATCTGAGGTAGTTTGGGCTGAGATTAGGAATAGGAAAGGTGAGCTCACCCTGTTAGGAGTCTTCTACACGCCTCCTAATAGTCCTAGAAACGTAGAAGAAAGGATTGCGAGGATGATTCAGGAGAAGAGTGAAAGTAATAGGGTGGTTGTTATGGGGGACTTTAACTTTCCAGATATTGACTGGGAAAGCTATAGCTCAAGTTCGTTAGATGGGTCAGTGTTTGTCCAATGTGTGCAGGAGGATTTCCTGACACAATATGTAGATAGGCCAACAAGAGGTGAGGCCATACTGGATTTGGTTCTGGGTAATGAACCAGGCCAGGTGTTAGAATTAGAGGGAGGTGAGCACTTTGGGGACAGTGACCACAATTCGGTGACTTTTAATCTAGTGATGGAGAGGGATAAGTGTGCACTACAGGGCAAGGGTTATAGCTGGGGGCAGGGAAATTATGATGCGGCGAGGCATGACTTAGGATGTGCGGCTTGGAAAAGTAAGCTTCAAGGCAAGGGCGTAATTGATATGTGAAGCTTGTTCAAGGAGCAACTATTGAGTGTCCTTGATAAGTATGTACCCGTCAGGCAGGGAGGAAAGGGTCGTGTGAGGGAGCTGTGGTTTAATAAGGAATTGGAATCCCTTGTTAAATGGAAGAGGGCGGCCTATGTAAAGATGAGGCGTGAAGGTTCAATTGGGGCGATTGAGAGTTATAAGGTAGCCAGGAAGGACCTGAAGAGAGAGCTAAGAGCAGCAAGGAGGGGACATGAAAGGTCCTTAGTTGGTAGGATTAGGGAAAACCCTAAGGCTTTCTATAGGTATGTCAGGAATAAAAGAATGACTAGGGTAGGAATAGGTCCAGTCAAGGATAGTAGTGGGAAGTTGCGTGTGGAGGCTGAAGAGATTGGGGAGACACTGAATGAATACTTTTCGTCAGTATTCAATCAGGAACAGGACATTGTTGTCAATGTGAATACTGAGTCACAATTAAGTAGAATGGATGGCTTTGAGGTATGTAGAGAAGAGGTGTTGGAAATTCTGGAAAGGGTGAAAATAGATAAGTCCCCTGGGCCTAATGGCATTTATCCTAGGATTCTCTGGGAAGCAAGGGAGGAGATTGCAGAGCCATTGGCCTTGATTTTTACGTCCTCGTTGTCTACAGGAGTAGTGCCAGAAGACTGGAGGCTAGCAAATGTGGTTCCCTTGTTCAAGAAGGGGAGTAGGGATAACCCTAGTAACTATAGGCCGGTGAGTCTCACTTCTGTTGTGGGCAAAATCTTAGAGAGAATTGTAAGGGATAGGATTTATGAACATCTGGATAGGAATAATGTGATCAAGGATAGTCAGCATGGTTTGGTGAAGGGCAGGTCGTGCCTCACAAACCTTATTGAATTCTTTGAGAAGGTGACTAAGGAGGTGGACGAGGGGAAAGCGGTAGATGTGGTGTATATGGATTTTAGTAAGGCGTTTGATAAGGTTCCCCATAGTAGACTACTGCAGAAAATACGGAGGTATGGCATTGAGGGTGAGTTGGAGGTTTGGATTAGGAGTTGGCTGGCTGGAAGAAGACAGAGGGTAGTAGTTGATGGCAAAGGTTCATCTTGGAGTGCCGTCACTAGCGGTGTTCCGCAAGGATCTGTTTTGGGACCATTGCTGTTGTCATTTTTATAAATGACCTGGAGGAGGGGTTAGAAGGTTGGGTGAGCAAGTTTGCGGATGATACAAAAGTCGGATGAGTTGTAGACAGTGAGGAAGGATGTGGCAGGTTACAGCGGGATATAGATAAGCTGCAGAACTGGGCAGAAAGGTGGCAAATGGAGTTCAATGTAGCTAAGTGTGAGGTGATTCACTTTGGTAAGAGTAACAAAAAGATGGGGTACTGGGCTAATGGTCGGATACTTGGTAGTGTGGATGAGCAGAGGGATCTTGGTGTCCATGTACACAGATCTTTGAAAGTTGCCACCCAGGTAAATAGTGCGGTGAAGGCGGCATATGGCGTACTGGCTTTTATTGGTAGAGGAATTGAGTTCCGGAATACTGAGGTCATGTTGCAGTTGTAGAAGACTCTGGTGCGGCCGCATCTGGAGTATTGTGTACAGTTTTGGTCGCCATACTATAGGAAGGATGTGGAGGCACTGGAACGGGTGCAGAGGAGGTTTACCAGGATGTTGCCTGGTATGGTAGAAAGATCGTATGAGGAAAGGCTGAGGCACTTGGGGTTGTTTTCATTGGAGAAAAGAAGGTTAAGGGGTGACTTGATAGAGGTGTACAAGATGATTAGGGGTTTAGATAGGGTCGACAGTGAGAATCTTTTTCCACGTATGGAGTCAGCTATTACAAGGGGGCATAGCTTTAAATTAAGGGGGGGTAGGTATAGGACAGATGCTAGGGGTAGGTTCTTTACTCAGCGAGTCATGAGTTCATGGAATGCCCTGCCAGTAGCAGTGGTGGACTCTCCCTCTTTATGGGCATTTAAGCGGGCATTGGATAGGCATATGGAGGATAGTGGGCTAGTGTAGGTTAGGTGGGCTTGGATCGGCGCAACATCGAGGGCCGAAGGGCCTGTACTGCGCTGTATTCTTCTATGTTCTCTCCTCCAGTGTTCCCCATTCCCTCACCAAAAGATCACAATAACAACCAAACCTCAAAATGGACTCACAGTGGGATCAAGTTTAGGAAGCACTGAGATTGATAAACATAGCATACAAAGTTTGCACAGTTTGCATTATAAATGGGATCAGAGATGTTTTACAGCAATATATGTTAAATCAAGGACAGAGTGCATAATTTTAAAGTTTTAATTGAATTACATTTGTGAGTTTTGATCTGATCAGTCTTAGAAACTTAGTTCCTCAACAGCAACTGGATAACTACTTTGTTCAATCTGGATGCACAGCTTGTTGACTGTAGAGGGTTACACTGCTGTGGCCATGCTAGCTTTTGAAGGATACAGCATTATTGTTAGTTGGAGTGCAACAGAATAACAACAACATCTCAAGACCGTAATGCTGGTCCCTGTTGGAAAGCACTTCCTTCAGATAGCTGACCACACTTGTGGAGCTTTTAAACAAGCCTCTTCATGCTTTTCCGCCTCAGTAATGATATACCCCTTTGTTTCAAAAGAGGTTAAGGGACTATGCACACATATCACTAAAATGAAGTGTTCAGGCATACAAAAAAAATTCAAAAGGCTATGGAATGCTATCTGTAGGGTTGGTATATGAAAGGGTAGTTTGAGTAAGTTTAAATAGAGATTGATAAGATTTCCGATAAGTAGTGGTGAAGAGGATTACGGGGTTGGGGCGAGTACAAAGCAATGAAGCATTTGATTGGCCATGCTTGTACTGAATGAGGAGGCAAATCCTGTATCCATGTTCCTTTGTTTATTAAAGCTAAACAGAGCCCTAGTTAGACCAAACCTAGAGCCTAGCACAGACATGACAGGTCAACTAGAAAAACTCTCTCGTTTTCCTATGGCTCTATGAAATACAGTGTTCAATTCTGAGAACAAACTTCACAAATATATTGAGAAAAAGTGAGGGCTGCAGATGCTGGAGATCAGAGCTGAAAATGTGTTGCTGGAAAAGCGCAGCAGGTCAGGCAGCATCCAAGGAACAGGAGAAATCGACGTTTCGGGCATAAGCCCTTCTTCAGGAATCCTGAAGAAGGGCTCATGGCCAAAACGTCAATTCTCCTGTTCCTTGGATGCTGCCTGACCTGCTGCGCTTTTCCAGCAACACATTTTTAGTTTACAAATATATTACATTGACTACAGAGTTATTATAATGTTGCCAGAGCTCAAAAGGGTTAAATTATGAGAGATGGGATGACAAACTGATTAGGTATTCCCTACAACTAAGATTTTTAGGATTCTGAATGGAGGTAATGAGAGAGAAATATTTTTCCACTAGTGGAGGAACTGAAGACAAATAGACTCTGGAAATTAGAGCCTGGTCATTCAATGAAGAAATTAGGAAATACAACTCAATGCAATGAGTGGTAAAAGTGTATAGAATCACAGGACCATTCCAACAAAAAGCAGTAGGAGCAAGCAGTATTAACAATGTTCACTCTTCGATCAATAGATTTTAGCAAGCCAAGGTATGAAGATGCATGGAGCCAAGGCGTGCTTCCTGATAATTGAACCCACGTGTAATTCTGTGTTGGACCATTCTGTCATGAAGTGGGTTTGAATCAGAGTCAGATTTGAACAATTCCCAGAGCAGAATGGCTCTGTGCATAGCAGCTCAAGGTAAAAATCAAAATTGCTGGAAATACTGAGCAAGTCAGTACAGAGAAAGAGTTAACATTTCAGTTCAAGGCGATGATTCATTGGAACTATTCTGTCCCAGGTGTGGTCCAACTCCAAAAGTGTGGCTAACGTTCATACATTAGCTGCAAAAGGAAATTTCAGCAGTTTATTCAAACTTGGAGCATCTAATGTGCATTTCTACATTTGGTCCCTAGGAATCAGCAACCCAACGATTTCTAACGCTTTTCACCACTCTTCCTCCAACCTCACCACCTTCTACATGTGATCCACTAACCAGACAGATAAAGACAAAACATGTCAATACTGGTTTAAAAAGGCACAGCTACTCGCTGGATAAACTCTCAAAGCCACAATAGACACAGAAGCACAGTAAATCTCTCAATAATCAGGTTTCTGTGTCTTCCCCATTTTGTATGCCAACATGATGTCATGTCCTGGCCTTTATTTTTTTAAAAGCAAATTTGGGTTCAAGTTCTGACTTGCTCGTGTAAAAATGCATAGCCCACAAATTATAAAAATGCAAAATATTCACATTATGATCTTATTCCTTACCTTTAGCTAGGTCAACATCTTCAGTACTTCTACTTACTCCTGTTACACTGTCTTTAGCTGAATTTGAAGTGCTCTGGCTCTATTTAAAAAGAAATGGAACACTTACACTCACTAAAATACATTCTCATCAAGCCAGCTGTGGTCCCTCTGTTGGCCTTTATTTCAAAGGGAATGGAAATATAAAACAAAGTAGGTTTTACTACAGCTGTAATACTGTGAACAGTTTTGGGTCCCTTATGTAAAGGCATTGGAGGCAGCCCAGAGAAGGTTGACCAAGTTTATCCCAGGTATTTTCTTATGAGGACAGGTTGTGCAGATTGATTAGATTACCTAGTGTGTGGAAACAGACCCTTCGGCCCAACTGGTCCATACCGACTCTCCGAAGAATTACCCACCCAGACCCATTTCCCCCTGACTAATGCACCTAACACTATGGGCCGCTTACCATGGCCAATTCACCTGACCTGCACATCTTTGGACTGTGGGAGGAAACCAGAGCACCCAGAGGAAACCACGCAGACACGAGGAGAATGTCTGTGTGGAGTTTGCACGGTCACCCGAGGCTGGAATCGAATCTGGGACCCTGGTGCTGTGAGTCAGCAGCGCTAACCATTGAGCTTGTACTAACTGGAGTTCAGAAGGTGAACTTGTTGAAATATACAAGACTCTAAGGAGACCTGACAGAGTGGCTGCGGAAAGGCAGCTTCCTTCTGTGGGAGAAACTAGAATCAGAGGACATAATCTCAGGATAAGGAATCTCACATTTAAGAAGGAGTGAGGAGGGATTCTTTTTCTCTCAGAGGGTAGTGAATCTGTGGAATTCTTTACTGCACAGGATTGAGGCCATGTTACTCAGTCTATTCAGATAACTAAGATAGACAGATTTTTATTCAGGAAGGGAATCAAGAGTTATGGAGAAAAGGTAGGAAAATGTGGAGGTGAGGATCCCACCCAGATCCATTCCCCTGGCTAATGCACCTAACCTACACATCCTTGAACATGACAGGTAATTTAGAATGGCCAATTCACCTGACCTGCGCATCTTTGGACTATGGGAGAAAACCGGAGCACCCGGAGGAAACTCCATACAGGCGGTTGCCAGAGGCTAGAATTGAACCCAGGTACCTGGTGCTGTGAGGCAGCAGTGTTAACTGCTGAGCCACTGTGCTGCCCATCTCATTAAATAGTGGAGCAGACTCAATGGGATGAATGGCCGACTTCTACTCCTACATCTATGATCTTTGGGTGCAGTTGGGGTCGATGCTCCTTTGTCAAATATTCTTCCTTTCTTTACCGACAGTATTAAAATGCTCAGAGGTGCTTTTAACTCTAACATGGACAGGAAGGGTTTTGTTCAATACTCAACAAAATTATGGAAACTTCAGCAAAGGCAGAGCACAAATGATGCACTGTGCCTGGGGAAGCATGAATCCACACTGCAACATTTTATCCTCATATTTTTGTCCTTCACTGTACCTTTCCCCCTCACTATTCAACAAGTTGCATTTTATTCAGCCTCTCTCCCCACCTCCACCAAAATCATTAATTTCTACTGAATAACCACCGTTGAGTATTGTATTAGAATGTACAATACATGGTGTGTCTTTTTTAGAAACGTATTTGTTTAGAAGATATGGTACTGCTGCCTATTTCCCATTCCCAATGTCCCTTAAGATGTCACTAAGTTACCTTCTTGAATCACTGTGGTCCTTACAATGTAGGGACACCCACAGCGCTGCTAGGAAGGGAGCTCCTGGATTTTAACCCAGGGACAGTCAGGGAACAGCAATATATTTCCAAGAAAGAATGGGTTGGAGGGGAATTTGCAAGTGGCAGTATTCCCATGCATCGACTGCCCTTGACTTTCTCATTGGGACAGGTCACAGGATTAGAAGACGCTATTAAAGCAGCCTTGGCGAGTTTCTGCAGGGCATCTTGTCAATGGTACAATGCCAGTGTGTACTGGTGGTAAAAGAAATGAATCCTGATGGTGGTTGATGGGGTACCAATCAAGCAAGTAGATATATCCTGCATGCTTTCAAGTTTCTCAAGTACTGTTGGAGCTGCACCCATTAGGGCATGTTGGAAGTATTGTACCTTAAGCAGGCAATGAGGAGACAGGTGGTGTGTTACTTGCCACAGAATTTTGTCTTTCACGGTTTGTTTATTTTGCCCAGCTGCACTGATGTCCAGCGATACATGAATTCAAACAGCAAAGGTAGCAACTGTGCAGGTTCTCGCTTTCTCTCTCTCTCCTGCACTGTCCTCACCATGAAGGGAATCCTGAGGGACAGGGTGTACATGTATTTGGAAAGGCAAGGACTGATTCGGGATAGTCAACTTGGCTTTGTGCATGGGAAATCATGTCTCACAAACTTGATTGAGTTTTTTGAAGAAGTAACAAAGAAGATTGATGAAGGCAGAGCGGTAGGTGTGATCTATATGGACTTCAGTAAGGCGGTCGACAAGGTTCCCCATGGGAGACTGATTAGCAAGGTTAGATCTCGTGGAACACAGGGAGAACTAGCCATTTGCATACAGAACTGGCTCAAAGGTAGAAGACAGAGGGTGGTGATGGAGGGTTGTTTTTCAGACTGGAAGCCTGTGACCATTGGAGTGCCACAAGAATCGGTGCTGGGCCCTCTACATTTTGTCATTTACATAAATTATTTGGATGTGAGCATAAGAGGTATAGTAAGTAAGTTTGCAGATGACACCAAAATTGGAGGTGTAGTGGACAGCGAAGAGGGTTACCTCAGATTACAACAGGATCTGGACCAGATGGGCCAATGGGCTGAGAAGTGGCAGATGGAGTTTAATTCAGATAAATGTGAAGTTCTGCATTTTGGGAAAGCAAATCTTAGCAGGACTTATACACTTAATGGTAAGGTCCTAGGGAGTGTTGCTGAACAAAGAGACCTTGGAGTGCAGGTTCATAGCTCCTTGAAAGTAGACTCGCAGGTAGGTAGGATAGAGAAGAAGGCATTTGGTATATTTTCCCTTATTAGTCAGAGTATTGAGTACAGGAGTTGGGAGGTCATGATGCGGCTGTACAGGACATTGGTTAGACCACTGTTGGAATATTGTCTGCAATTCTGGTCTCCTTCCTATCAGAAAGATGTTGTGAAACTTGAAAGGGTTCAGAAAAGATTTACAAGGATGTTACTAGGGTTGGAGGTTCTGAGCTGTAGGGATAGGCTGAACAGGCTGGGGCTGTTTTCCCTGGAGCATCGGAGGCTGAGGGGTGACCTTATAGAGGTTTACAAAATTATGAGGGGCATGGATAGGATAAATAGACAAAGTCTTTTCCCTGGGGTCAGGGAGTCCAGATCTAGAGGGCATAGGTTTAGGGTGAGAGGGGGAAGATATAAAACAAAACCTAAGGGGTAATGTTTTCATGTAGAGGGTGGTAAGTGTATGGAATGAGCTGCCAGAGGATGTGGTGGAGGCTGGTACAATTGCAACATTTAAGAAGCATTTGGATGGGTATGTGAATAGGAAGGGTTTGGAGGGATATGGGCTGGGTGCTGGCAAGTGGGACTAAATTGGGTTGGGATATCTGGTCGGCATGGACGGGTTGGACCAAAGGGTCTGTTTCCATGCTGTACATCTCTAGGACTCGATATGACTCTAATTGCTAGTCTCAGATCTGCTCTTGTAGCCTCTTGGGAGACAATGGCATAGTGGTAAAGTCACTGGTCACCCAAGAGGTCCAGTTGATCTTCCAAGTTCAAATCCCACTAAGGCAAATGGTTGAATTGAATATAATCTGAATTAAAAGCTAGCCGAATGGCCACCACATAACCACTGTTGATTTTTGTAAAAACCCTGGTTCTCTCGTGTCTATTAAGGGAGTAAAACACACCCCCATGATTGGTCTGTAACTCCAGACCATGGTAATGGGATTGATTTCTAACAACCTTCTGGGCAATTAAGATTTGGCAACACAAGCTGGTCGAGCCATTCTATGAACAAATTAGAAACAATACATTTATATGGCTGGTCCAACCAGTTTCTGGTCTCTGGTAATCCTCAGGAATGTTGACCATGGAGGATTCAGTGATGGTAATGCCAATGAATGTCAAGGGACAATGGTTGGATTATCTTTTGTTGGAGATGGTCTTTGTCTGGCACTTGTTTGGCACGTAGGTTAGTTGCCACTTGTTAACCAAAATCTGGATGTTGTTTAGGTCTTGCTGCATTTGGACACCGACTGCTTTAGTACTTGAAGAGTCACGAGTGATACTGAACATTATAAAATTGTCAACAAATATCCCCATTTCTGATCTTTTGCTCTCATTCATGTAGCAACTGAAGATAGTCGGGCTAGAATACAACATTGAGAAACACCTGCAATGATGTCCTGGACCAAGATGATTGACCTCCAACAACTACATAGTCTACACAATTGGTAGTTTACCACAAAAATTATATTAAATTAACCATGCATGAGCCACTAAGAAATCCATAGATTATGCTCATCAGCACATACATTTAAAAATGTATACCTTTTATAACTTTCATGCTTGGATATGTTATGACAACTCCACGGCAACTGGGACCTTTACCCTAGGGCAGAAGGTCTGGGTAGAGACACTACTACTGCACCACAAGACTGTTAACTCAAATTTTATGTACTCACTAAGCATAACACTCATCCTCACTACTAGTAACTCTCTTGCATTCAACAATGTTAGCTGCTCTCTATTTGCCAAACACATCCATGTCTTCCCTAGTTTTGAACGTGATGCTATATTTGTCAATCTCCAAACTTTCAAATGAATTCTGAGTGACACCTCTTCCAATTCATCATGAACTGGTTGGGATCTGGTGACTCACTTGAAATAACTGTACGCGGTTGCTCTACATTCCTTTAAGCATGCATACCATATTACACACCTCTACCGCTGCTTTAACTTGTACTGTGCTCCAAGAACGCACACTCATTCTTAATGAATGGTATAAGCTTATACAGTGCTTTTCCCCTCACCCACATCATTCCCAAGGACTGTAATGGAATACTCTCCATTGGATTGGACATGTGCAGCATCAATAACACTCGAGAAGTTCACCATCACATAGGATAAAGCAGCCTATTTGATTAGCATCTCATGTACCCACTACCTTTAAAATTCTCTCCTTCTATCATCAGCACAGAGGAACATGATGCCCCATCCACATGATGCACTGTGCACTCAGCCACCTTCAAAAGCAGTTATTGAACCTGCAATCTCAAATACATGGGCAACAGGCAGACGGAAGCACCCAGCACAGTGAGTTTTCTCCAAAGTTATGTCACACCCTGGCATGGAATGAAGATCACCATTCCTTCACAGTGACTGGTTTTACATCCTGGAAACTCCTCTCTAATAGGGTAGTGGGAGACTTCTACCATATGAACAGCAGTGGTTCAAGATAACACACCATCACCTTCTCAAGGAAAATTAAAGGAATGGCAACATTAGTCTCTTCAACATTACGCTCATCCCAAGAGCAATTTTTTAAAAAATGCTTTGGCCCAAAGATTTGGAGCTGGTCTTGTTAAACATCACCAGAAGGGAAATCAAATGCAAGATCGCAGTAAGCCGACAGGTAGGTTCTCTTTTTCTCACATGATTTTTGTGATGCAATAGCAAATCCTGCATTGAGATTGATGTCAATTTTGTCCTTCTAGAATAGTGAAGATTAGATTCAACTCATGTACAGCAGACCATGAGAAATAGGAACAGGAATAAGCCTAACATTTAGGGTGTTGAGACATCAATATATTTCTCTTGTCAAGAGAGTTACTGTGGTGTAATATCTTCCAGGCTGACAATCCCATCACCCAGAATGGTGAAAGAAGCAGCTGCAGGATGCATCAGGTTCTCCTCCGAGTTACACACCACACCTAGGTGTAGACTCATGTCATTGTGAGTTCATTCTCGCAGTGGTAAAATCTTGGAACTCCCTTACCTAACAACACTATAGCAAACCTTCATCATTTGATCTCCAGCAGGTCACCAAGGTTTCCAGTGCCACCAATTTCCCATAAACCAACACATTCCAAGGGTACCTGTGAGCTCATTGAAGGAAAGGAGACACCATCTTCTTTAAGTGCTTTGATGGTAGCAGCAATAAGACTGAGCTGGGGATCCTTTTGAAACTCTTCCACCCATTCCACCAATAATGCCTTCAGCTTTTCACATACTTTCGGATGAGCCTGGGGAGAAATAGCAAGACACAGTTCATCATACAGATATACTTTCAAAGAAAAAAAATTAAGCTGTATAATCAACTTCAGTGACATTTTTGACAGAAGCTTCATCTGCAAGGGAAGCCTCCTGATGTAGTATTAAAATTCCACACAGTAAAGACTCACATGCTCAAATTCAAGTCCATTACAAGGAATTAAGGTCAAATGCAGCAGTCAGATGTTGGCAAATGTCACCAGCAATGTCACAATGACATTTTACTGCATTGCTATTAAATATTATGTAGTGTACAATGCAGAAACAGGGAGTTACACAGGTGAAAGGCTGCAAAGCTCAACATTACACAAGACTCCTCAATACCTTTCTCATCATACCCCATTTCTAACATTCTTCTATTCTCTTCTTTCTCACCTTTCCATCTAGTTTACCCTCTAATACACCAAAGTCATTTGCTTCACCCAATACTTATGCATGGCACTCCAACTACTCTCTAGGTATACTATATACTTGCCTCTTAAGGGGTTTGTATGCTCAGAAAGCTTCAATATGGTGAAGATAAGTGGGAAGCCAGAGGACTGAGAAGCCTTTAAAAATCAGCAGAGGATATAAAAGCAATAAGGAGAGGGAAGGGAGAAGATATGAGTGAAAGTGAAATAAATGTAGACAGGCTGGTATCTCATCACCAGGTCACCATTTATTTGCATGTGCACAGTATACTAGCTGTGACCAGCCAGCTCAGAGTCAGACTCTGAAGTCAGGAAGCTCTCTGAATCCCCCTGTATATATCGGTCAGCCAGGTCTCACTGATTGGCCCAGGTCAACAATCCCAATCAAGGATCCCAGTCAATGAGTTCCACCTGGTTCCAATCAGTACAGTAAGATAGCTCGTAATATAAAAGAAAATTGCAAGAATTTTGTTTAGAAATATATAAAAAGGTAAGAGAGCCACAAGAGTGGACACTGGACTGTTGGAAAATGAGGCTGTGAAACAGTAATGGCAAATCAAAGAAGTAACTGGGAAACAGAATAGGTACTTTTCAGTCTTTACAGTGCAATACATTACTAGGACACCAGAACTTCAAGAGTCGGTGGGCGGGGGCGGCGCGGCGATGTGAGTGCAGAAGTTGCCATTAAAGGAGAAGGTATTAGGGAGGCTGAAAGGTCTGAAGATGGATAGATCAAATGGGTCAGATGGACCACACCCTGAGTTCCAAGAGAACTTGCAAGAAATTGTTAAGACATTAATGGTGATATTTCAGGAAGCTGGGAGGAGTCCCAGAGGACTGGAAAATGGCTAATACAACACTTCCGTTTAAGGGAGGCAGAAGACAGGAAACTATAGGCCAATTAGCCTGACCTCAGTCATTTAAGAGAATCTATTATTAAGGATGCGATTACTTGGAGGTTCATTATACAATAGGACTGAGTCAACAATGGTTTCATCAAGGGAGGTCATGTCTGACGAAACTGTCAGAATTCTTTGGGGAGGTAATGAGCAAGTTAGACAAAGAAGAGCCAGTGGATGTGATCTATTTGCACTTCCAGAAGGCCTTTAACAAGGAGGCTGCTAAGTAAGACATGACCCCCATGGTGTTAGGGGAAGATACTGGCATGGATAGAGGAGTGGCTGACTGGCAGAAGGTGGAGAATGTGAATAAAGGGGGCTTTTTCGGATGGCAGCTGGTGGCCTGTGGAGTTCTGCAGGAGTCAGTGTTGGGAGCACAACTATTCACGATATGCATTAATGATCTGGGTGAAGAAATTGAAGCGTTGTTGCTAAGTTTGCAGATGACAAAATTAGGTAGAGGGACAGGTAGTGTTGAGGAAATGCGGAGGCTGCAGGACTTGGGCAGACTACAGAAAGAATGGACAAAGAAACGGCAGATGGAATACAATATGGGAAAGTATGTGGTAGGAAGAAGAGGCATAGATTATTTTCTAAACAAGGAAAGGCTTCAGAAATCTGAAACACAAAAGGTACTTGGAGACCTAGTTCAGGATTCTCTGAACATTAACATGCAGTTGGTAGTTAGGACGGCAAAAGCAATGTTTGCATTCTTTATAAGAGGGCTAAAATACAAGGAGATGTACATCTAAAGCTGTGTAAGGCTCTGGTCATCCTTCACATGAAATACTGTGAGCAGTTTTGGGCCTGGTATCTAAGGGCAGACGTGCTTGCGGTGGAGGGAGTTTACAAGAATAATCCTAAGGGCTTGTCATATGAGGCGCAGCTGAGAACTCTCCATTCAGTGGAGTTTAGAAGGATGAAAGGGAACTGATTGAAACTTACAAAATACTGAGGGGCGCCTGGATACAGAAGATATAGAGAGGATATTTCCAATAGTTAGAGAGACTAACACCCAAGGGCACAGCCTCAGAATGATGGCATGACTCTTCAGAACCAGGAAGAGGAGGAATTTCTTCAGCCAGAGGGTGGTGAATCTGTGGAATTTATTGCCACAGAAGACTGTGGATGCCCAGTCATCGAGTGTATTTAAGGCAGAAAAAAGATTGATGAAGGGTTACAGGGAGAAAGCAGGAGAATGGGGTTCAGAAACCTATCAGCCACAATCAAATAGTGGAATAGACTTGATGGACTGAATGGCCTAATTCTAATCTTTTAGATATGGTCTTATGGCTTGACAGGTTAAATGCTGAGAGCATATTTCCCTTCATGGGGAGAAACTAGGACCAGGGGGCATAGTCTCAGAAAGACAGTAAAAGGAACAGCAAAGGAATAAGGGTTATAGTGATTGGCTGGGTATGTGGAGTTGAGTCCACAAAAAGATCAACCATCAACTTACTGAATCGTGGAGCAAGTTCGATGGACCAGATGGCCTATTCCTCCTCCTAATCCTTGTGTTCTTAAGTAAAAGAGGCATCCATTTAAAACTGAGATCAGCACAAATTTCATCTCTCAGGAGATCAGAGGCTCTTATGAACTTACTACCACAGGCACCTGTGGGGCAGAGTCTGTGTGTGTATCTAAGGCTGAGAGATAATTAGGTTCTGGATCGGTAGGGGTGTCAAGGATTACAGGGAAAGGGCAGGAAAGCAGACATGAGGAATGTCGGATCAGCCATGAATGGTGGAGCAAGCTCAAGAAGCCCAATGGACTATTCCTGTTCCCAATTCTTTTGGTCTACAAATTGAATCTAACTTCTTTGCTTTTCTGCAGGGCAAATTTGACATCAATGGTAGTGCTGGATTTGGTATTACTTCGCACTAGGTAAAGAGTGGAGCTGGAAAAACAATACAGGTCAGGCAGCATCAGAGGAAGAGGGGAGTTGCTTGTTCAGGTTCCAACCTGAAACGTCAACTCCCCTCCTCCTCTGATGCTGCCTGACCTGCTGTGCTTTTTCCAGCTCCACTCTGACTCTCATCTCCAAGTTGTTATTACATCACAGCAATCAGTGTGAGAAAAATAAATTAAGCTGCAAAATTCCTGTATTAGTACCAGTGAGTTTTGCAAGAGACAAGAGTAGCAAATGTATCAGCTTATAGTAAATCAGCGACAGTGCCAGGTACTCGTGCATCTTTCCTGATCCATATGCCTGAAAGTGGCCAGAAAACTAGTGAGAGTTAAACAAAATCTCAACTGCTGCTGATGACAGGGTGCAGCTATTACAGTTAACCTTGAATGTTTTGGACAAGGGTCTTGGCAAAAGAAAACAAGAGGTCCAAGAAATCTTCGATTACATCGTGATTGTGTCCCGACTTTTCAGGAAGATCCAGAGAATTATGATTATTTTATTCTGAGACTGTGTGTATTAATGCATATGACACCTTGATTCACTAGGCAAGGAAACAAAAAGTAACAGCAACAGTTGCATTAGAAATTTATCACAGACAGAGACAATGATTAAAAGATTACCAAAAAGTTGGTTACTATACCTTATTATATGCACTTAATAAATTTCCAACTTCACTTGTGAAATCACGAGAACATATTTCTAAGTGGAAGATCTTCCCACAGTTTGAGACACAAGCACCTAGTAACTGCAAAATGAGACACAAAGATGATCAGCAGATTATAAAAAAAACTGGAAGAGGGTTTACAAAGAGCATTAGAAACAAGTCAATAAGTGTTATCTAATTGGACCTCTGGATAGTATTTAAACACAGCCAGAGGACTATACAGATGGCTAAGCTGCTGTCATATTGTACTAGAATTTTCTTCTTTTAAAAATTCGTTCATGAAATGAGCGCGTCACTGGCTAGGCCAACATTTATTGCCCATCCCCAATTGCTCAGAAGGTAGTTCAGAATCAACCACATTGCTGAGGGTCTAGAGTCACATGTAGGCCAGACCAGGTAAGGAGATTAGTGAACCAAATGGGTTTTTCTGACAATCAACAATGGATTCATGGTCACCATTGAACGCTCAATTGCAGATTTTTAAAAAAATTGATTTCAAATGCCACCATGTGTCAGGATTCGAATCCTGGTTTCGAGAACGTTATCTGGGTATCTGGGTGAACAGTCTAGCAATAATACTACTGGACCATCGCCTCCCCATGTTCATGTTTTACCATTTTGTAACAGGAAACATTTGACAAGTAGGGACACGTGCCGGAAATAAGTATTCCCAACTTTCCGTTCTAAACATGGACAATGGATTACTTATGATTTGGAGATGCCGGTGTTGGACTGGGCTGTACAAAGTTAAAAATCACATAACACCAGATTATAGTCCAACAGGTTTAATTGGAAGCACTAACTTTCGGAGTGCTGCGTAAACTACCTGATGAAGCAGCAGCACTCCGAAAGCCAGTGCTTCCAAAACCTGTTGGACTATAATCTGGTGTTGTGCGATTTTTAACAATAGATTATTCCTTCACAAACTGGATGTCCACTGCAGCGAGTATCGTGATTACATAGTTGAAAAAGGCTGTGTCTTGAATGTTTTCTATTTAGTTACAGCATTCATTTCTAGTTGCGTTTGGGGAGGGGGAGGAACACTACTAGCTCAGGGGTTGATTGATGTTTCTGACATTACTGCTGAGATTACTGAGCTGGCAAGCTCAAAATAGAGTTGGATGGAGGACGCTAGTTGTGGTGAACATTGCTGAGTTAAACCATCACTGCAACATTTTACAAACTCTGCGATGCCCAATGGTTCTGAAGTCCTCAATGATGCTCCCAGAGGGGAATTCACGAGTATGTGCCTCATTCTTAACCAGACTTCCACAATGTCCCGCTTAATTGGTATCACATCCACAAACATCCATTCCCTCCACCACCAGCACTCAGTAGCAATGTGCACCATTTACAAAATGCAGGAAAGATCCTTAGACAGTGCCTTCCAAATCCATGACCATTTCCATCTGGAATGACAAGGGCAGTAGATACATGGGAATACCACCAGCAAAAAGTTCCACATCAAGCCACTCTCCATCCTAACAGCAGATGGACAGCATCAGTTCAAGGAGGCAGCTCATCACCACCATCTCAGGGTCAACTAGGGATGGGCAATAAATAATGGCAAGCCAGCAATGCCCACGTCCCATGAATGAATTGGGAAAATAAAAATCAGTCCCTCTCAAATTAACAGAATTAGAGAAAAGGGAAACTCGTCAGTGCAGTTGAGCAAGACAAAACAAGTCAGATTTCTGCACACAATCACATTCTTTAAGAAAGATTTTGTCAAAGTCTGCAGGAAGAAAAAGATTAAAGAGTTGGCGCTGCACTGGCTCCACTCACCGTTAAGGCCTTCATTGCCACATGAGGATTTTTGTGATTTACTCTCTTCATAATAGCCTTCAAACAATCTTTTGGCCTGATGTTAAAACAATGGAGAAAATTACTTGCGTTGAAATAGAAACGAAACACCCAACAGGAATGATGCATGCAAAATGTACATTGAATGTACGATAAGTTACACCCAGCTGTTCCAATTCACTGAGAGCACAAAACAAGTCACAAAGGTGCTTTGTACTTCCTAAATGCCAAAAGGCAGGTTCCAGACGCCAGCATTCAGAGGACCAACAACTAAAATGACTGACCTATGATCTCAGTCATCTTAAATTACAATTAAACTCCTCTTAAGAATGCCAGTTGGATCCAGTGAATGACAAACTGGATAATAAGGAAGCAAAGCAATTTTCCAACACAGCATTACATCAGCACATAACGGCATGGAAGAGCACTTTAGCAGAATTGTGTTACATGGCTCCTGCCTTTATGAAATACTACATGCTCTGACTGTCAGTGAAGTTATGCATCGATGCAGATAAAAATAACAGCACACATTTTGACAGCGTCTCACCAAAATCATTAGCCTTGTTTTGCTCTTTTCAACATTTCTACTTTGTAGTTTAAATTAACATATTCGCAGACATTTTTAAGTTTCCAATTTTGCTAAATAAATTCATCTGTTGGTAAATTGAGTACAAGGTAAGTATGTACTACAGCATTGAGACAGTCACTGATAATACACACAAAATCATTGCAATGATGCACAGGAGCGATGGAGCCTTCACACTGGGTGATCAAACGCCGATGCCCAGAAACAAGCCAACTTTTTTAAAAAAAAAATCAACAATGGCTCTGCTCAAGCTCCCCATAATGATGGTGAAATTTCATTTTTAAATTAAGTGAAGTTGAATAAATCAAAATAATGATACTTGAATGGAATGTAACTACAGTCGACTTTCAATGCCTTTTCAAAGTTAGCAATATTTGTGAATGAGATCCATCAATTGACAAATGCAAGATGGCTTGCTAGACAGAGATCAGGAGGGAGAATAATGACCAATTTACCCCCTCCTGTTCCTATGAGTGAGGGAAGCAGAAGGGTAATGGAAACTAAGTGAAGCATTTTTTCCATCCATACCCATTTGGTGTAGTCCCAACACGATCGCAGATATCCATGATAAGAGTCCAGTCTTCACTGGTGTTGTGTTCATTTGTGACTTTTTCTGAAAGAAAAACATTAATAACAATTCAGCAGAATCACAGAATTGTTATGGTGCAAGAGGGGATTTGGCCGATTGTGCCTGCAATGGCTCTCTGAGCATTTTAACTTAGTCCTGCATTTTCCCTGCAACCCTATACATTGGGCGATAGTTTTTATTTAAACTATGTCCTCTTGAATGCCTCAATTGAAATTGCCTCCACCACACTTGGAGTATTCTATATCTGAACTATTTGATATGTGAAAACATTTTTTCTCATCTCGCATTCACTTCTTTAAAAGAACATAAGGAAGAGATGATGATTCAAGATTGTGCCACTATTCTCTAAGATATTGGCAGATCTGTCCGAGGATTCAACTCCTGTTTTGTGCCACTCATCATAACCCTCTACTTGCTGAAATTTCAAACATCAACCTACCTCCTCTTTAAATACTTATCATGATCGGACATCCACAATGCACACAATGGAGAATTACAGACATTTACTGCACTCTGGGAGAAGACATTTGTTCACATCCCAGTTTTAATCGAGTGTTCCTTATTCTGTAACTATATCCCCTCTTTTGACATTCGCCCACTAGTGGAAACATAGAATCCCTACAATGAAAGTAGGCCATTTGGCCCATCAAGTCCACACCAACCCTCTGAACAGCATCCCACCCAGCCCCGTCCCCCTACCCAATCACTGTTACCCTGCACTTTCCATATTTAATCCTGTACATCTTTGGACTGAGGGGAAAAACCGGAGCACTCAGAGGAAGCCCACCATGGGAATATGCAAACTTTACACAGACTGTTGCCCAAGGGTGGAACCAAACCCGGATCCCTGGTGCTGTCAGCAGCAGTACTAGCCACTGAGCCGCCCCACCACACCTATCCTGTCAAGTTGTTACAGAATAAGATTACCCCTCATCCTCTTAAACTCTAATGAACGCACGCCTAACCTGTTTAGCTGTAATTGATAAGTCAACTTATTTATCATTTCTTTAATACAGGTGCCAAGACTGTACACAATACGACAGATGAAGCCTCAATGCCCCTGCACAGTTGTAGCAGGACGTCTCTATTTTTAGACTTTAATCCACTAGCAATAAAAGGATAAAATTCAATTTACCTTAATTAGTTGCTGTTTGTGTTTCATGCAAAGTACACCCAGATCCAATTTTTAAATCTCTATTTAATCAGTAGTCTGCCTTTTGATTCATCTTACCAAAGTGCATAAGAGCACAATTTCTACTTGAAACTCCATTTGTTAAGTTTTTGTCAACTCACTCAATCTATAACACTTTCAGATTCCTTATGTTCTCATCAAAACAAGCCCTCCCACCTATTTCTGCATCATCAGCCAATTTAGATGTCTTACACTCTTTCCTCTCCTCGAGTCAGTAGTAAATAATTGAGGATTAAGGACTGATCAATGTGGCACTTCAAGAGTTCTCTTTCCAATTTGAAAAGGACCCATTAATCCTGACTGACTTCTGAGTATTAACTAATTCTCAAAGCATGCTAAAACATTACCCGTAATTCTGTGAGCTCATATTTTTTGTCACCTGTCAAGTGCATTCTGGAAATCCAAATACACTACATCTACCAGTCCTTCTTTATTAACTCTTTGTCATTTCCTCAAAGTACTCTAGCAAATTTATCAAACATGATTTCTCTTTCACAAAACTATGTTGCCTCTGTTAGACTGCATTAGATTTGCTCTAGATAGCTTTTTCTTCCATAAAAGCGAACTCGAATTTTCTCAGTGACAGACATTCGGCTAACTGAACACATTCTCCTGCTTAGTCTTTCTTGACCGGGTGTCACATAAGCGGTTTCCACATTTGCTGGACCCCCCCCAGATCCAGCCAGTTCTGGAATATTCTGACCAATGCTTTCACAATCTCTGCAGCTACTTCCTTTAAAATCCATGGATGCGGGTCATCAGGTTCGGTCGACCTGTCTGCCTTCAATCCTGTTTGTTTGTTGTGACCCTTTATTAAGCAGTAATAATTTCTTTCTATCTATGCTTTCCAGATCTCTCCTGGTTTTGAAAACTTCTCTCAGACTTTACCTTCGCTTCAGGAAGAAAAACAGTCCTAGCTCCTCCTATCCTTCCTCATAAGTGAAGTAACTCATCCCTGGAACTAAGATATCAAAAGTTAATTTGCTCTGCTGACCTGCAAGAAATTGAATGCCCCGAGGGTAGGGTGGGATGTCTCGGTTCTACAGATAGAATGTAAGGAACTTACATTCCCATCCCTTGCCATTCGCAGCCATTTGCACAGCCATTTCGTAGTTGTTCAGAAGCCAATTTACATTGTCTTCTCCTACTATTGACATTATTCAGAAATCAAGAACGTTACAGTTGGAATTTTGACTACTCCCTGCAGTAAAAAAACGATGATTCATTACAAATTTGACTATTAAGGGATGGTTTACATGATACTGTTTCTGGAAATGATGTGATCACTGCTTTGTGTCTTAAGTGGGGGAATGGGTGAAGGTTGTAATCCACTGTAAGGTGAAACTCTTGTACTGTACAAAGAAAGGACTGTTTCCTTTGTACAGAGAGATCCCTTGACATGACTTCACAAGCATTGTGAAGAGTGTTAAAGGGTTCCTCCAGAAAGCTTGTACTGTGCTTGCTTATTAAGATTTTGCTTGTTCACAGAAGTTGCATCAAGTGTGTACGAATCTTCAAGAAAAAAAAATGGACAACATTCTCAAAGGCTCTTTTATACCCACTCCAAAGAATTCACATCACAGGAGGTGATAGCACAGCAGTCTCATCACTAGACTATTAATTCAGAGACCAGGGTTCACATCCTGCCATGGCAGATGTTAGAATTTGAACTCAATAAAAGGAAAGATCTGGAATTGTCAGAGTCTATTGATTACCAGGAAATTGTCAACTACTGTTGGAAAAAGCCCATTAGGTTCACGAATGTCCTTTGGGCAAGGAAATTTGCTGTCCTTAGCTGGTCCAGCCTACATGTGACCCCAAAAACAAGAGAACTGTGGCTGAGGCACGACTTTCCTCTGTGCAGTTTAGGAGGGCAATAAATGTTGGCCTACTCAGTGACGTCCAAATCCCATGGATGAATAAAACATCTTTCCTGCAAGTGTGGCTCCCAAGGTTGCGCAGAACACTCCAACTAATGTGCAACCAGTGAAAGCAAAATACTGCAGATGTGGGAAATCTGAAACTCAGCAGGTTTGGCAACACCTTTGGAGAGACAGAGTTAAAGTTTCAAGTCTGATATGACTTGAAACTTTACCTCTGTTTCTTTCTCCAACGATGCTGCCAAACCTGCTGAGTTTCTCCAACATTGTGTTTGACATGTAAGCAGTGTTCCATGTTCATGATAATCTCTCTGCTCTCACTCTTTCTGCTTCTACTTACAAAGTCTAGAATAATGTACATTTTAACAGCTTTCAACCTGTCCTGCCAGCTTTAGTGAGTGAAACATAGATACAACCTGGGGTTTCCATTCCTGCACGTTTTGTGGACTAGGACCCTTTATATAACATAGACTCCATGTGTTCTGGATACCAAAGTGCATCACCTCACACCTCTCCGTGCTGAACTATCCAATCTACCATCAAGTCAAGATCCTTCCAGGTTCTACATTTGCCTCCTCAGAATTCATTATCCTGCAAAGCTTTGTGTCGTCTACAAACTTTCAAATTGCCTCCTACACACCAAGATCTAAATCGTTCGATTCATACGTAAAGCAACGGTCCTAATATTGACTCTTAGGGAACTCCCTACAAAAACTTCCACCAGCCCAAGAAATACTCAGTAACTATTCTTCTCAGTTTCTACTCTTTGTGCAATTGTGTATTTAATAATGGAAGACTTTTTTTAGATTAGGAAGAAACATTTGGGCCTAAATTAGCACTGGCTGAGATGAAAACATTTTTTGGTGCAGTATCATTTGGTGGAGTAGCAGAAAGCATAAGGGACGTCAGAGAATACAGGAGGATATAGATAGTCTGGAGAGTTGAGCAGATAAGTGGCAGATGGTTTCCAATCCAGACAAATGTGGGGTGATGCATTTAGGCAAGTCTAATTCTAGAGTGAATTATACCACAAATGGAAGAGCCTTGGGAAAAGTTGATGGGCAGAGAGATCTGGGAGTGCAGGTCCATTGTATCCTGAAGTTTGCTGCACAGGTGGATAGAGTGGTCAAGAAGGCATATCGTATGCTTGCCTTCATCGGACGGGGTATTGAGTACAAGAGCTGGCAATTCATGTTAAAATTGTACAAGACATTGGTTTGGCCGCATTTAGAATACCGTGTACAGTTCTGGTCGCCACATTACCAAAAGGATGTGGACGTTTTGGAGAGGGTGCAGAGAAGGTATACAAGGATGTTGCCTGGTAAGGAAGGTGCTAGCTATGAAGAGAGGTCGAGTAGGTTAGGTTTGTTTTCATTAGAAAAAAGGAGATGGGGGACGGGAGGGGACCTGATTGAGGTCTACAAAATCATGAAGGGTATAGGTAGGGTGGATAGAGACAAGCTTTTTCCCACGTTGAAGGATTCAATAACGAGGTGTCACTCTTTCAAGGGTGAGAGGTGGGAAGTTTAAGGGGGATACACGCAGCAAGTACTTCACACAGAGGGTGGTGGGCATTTGGCGCGTTGCCAGCAGAGGTTATACAGGCAGGCACAGTAGATTCGTTCAAGATGCATCTGGACAGATGCACGAGGAGGTGGGGAGCAGAGGGATACAGATGCTTAGGAATTGACCGACAGTTGAAGACAGTACATTTGGATTGGCTCAGGCTTGGAGGGCCTGTTATTTAACTGACCAATGCAGAAGGAGACAATCATTTTATTGCTATTCCCACAATGTCCTGCATCTCCCAGATGTTTTCTTCAGCCTCTGCACACTATTTCCCACATTGTTATTCACAACAGGCAGAGTCTGAGTACAATAATTCAAAAGCACATTATTGTTTCAATCATGAAACATTCTGTTACAGTACCAGCATTTGTTGCCCATCCCTCATTGCCTCTGCACTGAATGGCTCGGTAGACCATTTGAGTGTGATTAGAAGTCAACCACTCTCTGGATGTAGATTTGCTCGCTGAGCTGGAAGATTCATTTTCAGATGTTTCGTCACCATACTGAGTTAACATCTTCAGTGAGCCTCCAGACAAAGCTCTGCTGATGTTTCCTGCTTTCTATTTATATGTTTGGGTTTCCTTGGGTTGGTGATGTCATTTCCTGTGGTGACACTATTCCCTATGGTGATGTCATTTCCTTTTTTTTTCCCCTCTTAGGGGTGGTAAATGGGGTCCAAGTCAATGTGTTTGTTGATAGAGTTCCAGTTGGAATGCCATGCTTCTAGGAATTCTCATGCATGTCTCTGTTCGGCTTGCCCCAGGATGGATGCGTTGTACCAGTAGAAGGGGTGTCCTTCCTTATGTAAGGATACTAGTGAGAGAGGGTCATGTTGTTTTGTGGCTAGTGGTTAGTAGTTGCTAGTCAACCACTTGGCTGTGGGTCTACAGCCACACCAGTAGTTTGAGCAGTTTCCGTCCCTAAAAAGGATAGCCATGAACCAAATGGATTTTTAGTTATGAATGATATTTTCATGGTCACCATCACCAAGACTAGCTTCATATTCCAGATTTACTAACTGAATTTCAAATCCGTTGTCATGGTAGGTTTTGAGCTCGTTTCCCCAAGGCATTACCCCAAGCCTCTGGATTACTAGGAGAAAGTGAGGACTGTAGACGCTGGAGAATCGGAGTCAAAAAGGTATGGCGCTGGAGAAGCACAGCAGGTCAGGCAGGATCAGAGCAGGAGTGTCGATGTTTCAGCATAAGCCCTTCATCAGGAATTCCTGATGCTCGAAATGTTGACTCTCCTGCTCTTCAGATGCTGCCTGACCTACTGTGCTTTTCCAACACCCCTCTAGATTACTAGTTGTGTGATATTACCATTAGATCATCAGCATTTCAGTATCTCACCAAAGTAAACATGAAGTTATTCCAAGATAGACCAAATGAATTTGAGGGCAGGATGGAAGTTGTCGGAAAAGTCGATGCATTTTCCAGTTCAGCATGGGTCCAGGACTGCACTGGTGCAGTCATTGATGTAACGGTGGAAGAGTTGGGGAACAGTACCTGAGCAATTCATCGAATTCGCCAATAACTTCCACCCTGCCCTCAAATACATTTGGTCTATCTCAGACACCCCATATCCTGCAAAAACTCCATCCTATTTTCCCAATTCCTGTCTTCATCGCATCTGCTCTGAAGAACAGACTTTCCACTCCCAAGCATCCTTGATGTCTACCTACTTTGAATGACGTGCTTTCCCCCTTCTGTCATCCAGATAGCCCTCCACACCACGTTCATTCCCCTCTCCACTGCTCTAAACACCCCTCCACAACAGAGAAGACCCGTTCTCACCCCACTAGTCTCATCCTCAAGCACTTCCGCCAACTCAAACTGGACCCCACCACTAAGAACATCTTTCCCTCCCAGCACTCTCTGCCTTCTGCAAGGACCATTCCCTTGTCAGTCCTTGCGCCCCCTCCCCCACCCCTTTCCCTTGCAACCGTCAAAGATGCAAAACTTACCGATACACCACCTCCCTCACCACCATCCAGGGGCCCAAACATTCCTTCCAGGTGTAACAGACGTTCACCTGCCTCTCCTCTAACTTAGTTTACTGCATCCGGTGCTCCCGACATGGTCTTCTCTATATCGGTGAGACCAAACGTAAACTAAGAGAACATTTCACTAACCATCTCAGCTGGTTGGGCCTGTAAGGGCCAACCTGACATCCTAGTCACCGCCGATTTCAATTCCCCTTTGCACTCCATCTCCGACACATCCATCCTTGGCCTCCGCTACTGCCACAGTGTATCAGACCATAAATTGGACGAACACTACCATATCTTCTGCCTTGGCAGCCTACAGTCCAGAAGATTCAACACTGTTCTCCAATTTCAAATAACCTTCGCACCCATCCCCCATCTACCCCTCAAGCCCCACCTCCTCCCTTCCATTCCTCCTACTGACCCTTCCTTCCAGCTCTCAACCGGAATCATTCCTCCCATTGACCAACAGGTCATACGAACCACCTATCACCACCTCGCTATTCTGACCCTCTCCCTAGCCATAACCCTGCCCCTCAGTCTTTATCTGCAGCTCCCTGTTTTAAAAAATTCTCAAGGTCAGGTTCGTAGGAGAGTAGTCTGACACAGAACAAACGACCAAGAGGCGAGTCTGCTAGAATATGAGCATTTTATTCCCCGCAGCGTCGCACAACGGGTCTGGCTTATACTCACTCTACATGTTACAAAAAACTGGGAGCCGTCAGTTCTCGTAGAGCGGTTGCCAACAACCCACGCTCGGCGGTTAAACGTAACCCCGGAGCAGACTCACCGAACTGGAGACTTTTTCAGCTGATATACTCTTTTCCAGATATAAACATTCATGTGAACAGCAGAGCAAGGCTAAAAAACACATTCCATTCTGGTTACATACAGATAAGAAGATTCACACGGGACTAAGCAACACCTCCATTCCGGTTAGATTCACACATGTATTGGGACATAATTTTTAACCGTTTCACCACATTCCACTGCTTGGAATTTTACACCACACTCCCCCATGCCCAGTTCCATTCCTGAAATAGGGTTATACCCTAAATGTCGATTTCTCCACCTCCTAATGCTGCCAGCCTCCTGCTTGTCTACTAAACCATGAAGGCATGATGTCTAGGCGGTCTTGCCTCATGGCCAGGACAGTGAACAACAAATTAGTAGCAAGAATTGCAAACAGTTTCCTCTCCCTGGACCCCACCATCAGCTGAGGGTCATCAAGTTTGACATCAGATAATGCAACATTAGCCAGGCTTCACAAAACCATTTGGGAGCACGAATGGCATTTTAAGCTATTGAGTCCTTTACTTGGGGAAAAGAAAATGGGAGTGAAAACATTTACACATCACTTTGTAGAAAGACAACAAACCGTCACGAGTAACAGCAAAAAACATTCCCAGCTGCGCAACTTAGCTGCAAACACATTAACAACAAGAAGTTGCAGTGGTACAGCAACACTGGAGCGGAATATTCTCAGGAGTAATCACAAGGCAGCATCTCATACTAAACAGGAGTTGCAAGAGTGTGTCAAGGAGACTACAGAAAATGGGTAAAGACAAACAAGGGGAACGAAAATGTACAGCATACACTTCTGGAACATAGGGAGAACAGAATAGACTAAAGCTGGAGGGAAAGAATTCATAGAATAATACAGCACACAAGACTGCCAGAAACACATCAGGTCTGTGCTGGAACTTCAAAAAGCAATCCTGTTAGTCCTGCTCTTTTCCACCTTCCCCAAAGCTTTTCCTTCTTAAAAATGGTGTTCCAACTTCATTCTAATTGAATCGGATTTTACCACCTTTTAGGATCAGCATTCCAAATTCTAACCATACAAGTAGACAAAAATTTCAAATCAATATTACTTATTTTGCCAGTCATTCCCAAACTGCATTCTCTGGTTCTCCATCCTACAGACCTGGGAATAGCTCACTTTAAATCAACTTTATCTAAACACTTGATAGATTTTGGATGTTTCTATTAAATATTCTCCAAGTCGACTCTACTTCAAGTTCAATCATAGTTTATCTATCTACTTAAATAATTGGAACCATCATTTCAAGGCCAGATGAAGGGAAGAATAGAACATGCAGAGACTTACAAACAACTGTAAGGACTTTTAAAAACAATGGCACGCACAAGGTGGAAGTCAAAGGAAGGTAACAAAATGCAACAAACCTCAGTGCTCCCCTTAAACTGAATCCAACTATACAAGACAAAACTTTACGAGGGCTATAACTAAAACTTCTCTAGATGTAAATTAATCAGGGTTCCATTTTCCTAAATAGAATTTTTTCCGAAGATATAATGTGAAGTCATCACCATACTCTGCACATTCCAGTAAAACAGCAAAGGTAGAATACTGGAGCAGAGACTCAGATATTCTAGGAACATTAGGATTACTCTAACTGGCTCTTTTCTCCAGGCTGTGCTCCAGAGTGGAAGGGACATGTACCCAAGGGAAACAAATATCACCCCCACTAAACTATTTTCTTTCTACCTTGCCGTTCTTAGCTGTCATCCTCAATACACAGCTGAGGTGACCGGGTGACCCATTTCCCAATGCAAAGGCTGTGAGGAGGCAGATATAGTTATACAGTGCAGAAACAGACCCTTCGGTCCATGCTGACCAGGCATCCCAAACTGAACTGGTTCCATTTGCCTGCATTTGGTTGACATCCCTCTAAACCTTTCCTATTCATGTATCTGTCGAAACTCCTTTTAAATGTTATAATTGCACCCACCTCTACCATAGGCTGATCAAAACTCAGCTCCAAGGACAAGGTTTGTGCCTTCATTTAGGGACTTTCTAAAATTATCACTACTGAGATCCAGGAATCCATTGATCTACTCCTCCTGTATGTCTGCACTGCTGTAAATCAATACACATGTTTTGACAATCAATATGTTTATGTTAGAAACATTAAGCAAATACACCAACTAGGCTACACAGACAATGATGAACACTGGGTCATTTAAATGATGAGAACAGGGCCAAAGACAAGAGAGGGTATAAACAGGGTGGAGGGTAGAAATGGCGTTTAGAGAGCATACGAGAAGCATGTGTGTGTCCAAAGAGACACATCAGGTGAGGGATCAGACCAAAATCACCAGCTAAATGGTCTATGAGAAAGTGAAGATTGCAGATGCTGGAGGAGATCAAAAATGTGTGACGCTGGAAAAGCACAGCAGGTCAGGGAGCATTGGAGGAGCAGGAGAGTCGACTTCCTGATGAAGAGCTTATTCTTAAAACGTTGGCTCTCCTGCTCCTTGGATGCTGGCTGACTTGCTGTGCTTTTCCAGTGCCATGCTTTTGACAGCTGAATAGTCAATGCCTGCTGTATTAGTTTACAGAAGTAGGGGCTGGGGGCCGGTGTTAAGAGCTAAATGCCATTCAAATAATCATTAGTCTTGTTGCTGAAGATGCCAGATATGCTCACAGCAAGTACCTGACCAGCACCAAGCCTTTCAAAAGTCATGACATTCAATCTCTGGTAGAAATTTATAGACACTCCCCTTTCATCATCATGTCACTTGTTAATAACACCAAGAATATGGTAACCTTTCATGAAATATGGTGTTCCTAAGGAGCTTACCATTCTTGCTCACAAGGAATTGCCCTTGACCTTTGTGGCTTGTTTTGACTATTTTAGAGAGCACTTTACTGAAAGTAGGGAGTAACATGTAGGCAAGACCCTGTAAAGGCATTAGATTTTCTTCATTAAAAAACATCAATAGAGAACCAGATGAGTTTAATAAATCGATGATTAGCTTTAGGCTTAAAGTTTGTGAATTAAATTTAAATTCCACCTGCTGCTGTGATGGGATTTGAATCTAAGGCTCTCTGCAATATTAGTCCAGTGTCATTATGACAACACCACTAACTCTTCCCAAAATCAATTAATTAAAAAAAAGCAGAAAAAGAACTTTTGAAACTTACTCTTTCAGGCCTAATGAAAAATTCCAGGAAATTGCAAGTTCAAGGACTCTCTGGAATTACAAATCATAGAATCACAGAATCCCCAGTGGGAAAGCAGGTCATTTGGCCAATTGAGGGGCATCCCACCCAGACCCACACCCCTGTAACCCTGCATTTCCCAAGACAAATCCCTATAAACGGTCACTTTACTGTTAAAGGACTGTCATGATTTCATACCTGTAGGGTAATTACTTATTCTAGGAGGGTAATGACTGGTTCATGACATCTACACTGACTCCTAGTTTAATATCAACACAGAATCATGCAGCACAGAAACAGACCCTTTGACCAACTTGTCCAAGTCAACCAGTTTTCCTGAATGGAACAGTCCTATTTGCCTGTGTTTCGCCCATATCACTACACAACCATTAACATCAAGCCAGAGATCAAACCTGGTTCAAAGAAGAGTGCAGGAAGGCATGTCAGGAGTAGCACCTTTGCAAATATTCTTGGTGAAGCTACAAAACAGCTCTACTTGTGAGCCAAACAGCATAAGCTGCAAGTATTAGATGGAATTAAGCAATCCCATAACCAACAGATCAAAGCTAAGCTCTGCAGTCTCGCCACAGTCACTTGTAAATGGTGGTGGTCAAACAACTCACTGGAGGAGGCAGCTCCACAAATATCCCTATCCTCAATAATGGGAGAGGTCAGTACATCACTGCAAAAGAGTGAAATATTTACAACAATATTCAACCATATGTGCCAAGTGGATGATCCATTGTGACCTCCTCCAGTGGTCCCAAGCAGCACAGATGCAGTTTTCAGCCGACTGAATTTACTCCATATATCAAGAAATGGTTGGAGGCACCAGATACCGCAAAGGCTATGGGCCCTGACAATATTACGGCAATAGTACTGAAGACTTCTGCTCCAGAACTTGCTGCATCCTTCGCCAAGCTGTTTCAGTACAGCTACAACACTGGCATCTACCTGACAAATGTGGGAAATTGCCCCGGTATGTGCTGTACACAAAAAGCAGAACAAATCAAAACTTGCCAATCCTGTCCTGTCAGTCTACTCTTCATCGTCCGTAAAAGTGATGGAAGGTATCAGCAACAGTACTATCAAGCAGGCACCTGCTCAGCAACAACCTGCACATTGATGCCCAGTTTGGGTTCCACCTGGGCATCACTCAGCTCCTGGCCTCATTGCAGCCTTGGTTCTAAGATGGACAGAACAGCTGAATTCCAGAGGTGAGGCAAGTGATAACCCTTGACATCAAGGCCAAATTTGACTAAGTGTGGCATCAAGGAGCCTGAGCAAAACTTCAGTCAAAGGGAATTGGGTGTAAATTCTCCAATGTTTGGAGTCATTCCTGGCACACAAGATGATGGTTGTGGTTGTTGGAGGTCAGTCACTGCAGATCCAGGATCTCTCTGCACTAGTTCCTGATGGTTGAGATCAGCCAGGCTGAACCACAACCTCACCTCCATCATAAGGTTAGAAGTTGGGACATTCGCCAATAGTTACATAGATACTGAAGCAATCCATGTCTAAATGCAGTAAGACCTGGGCAATAGCTAGGCTTCAGCTGAAAAACAAAGTAGCAATCGCACCACACAAATGCCAGGTAATTACCATCTCTAATAAGACAAACCCCTTGACATTCAATGACATTACCATTACTATCAATAGCTTGTGGGTTACCTTTGACCAGAAACTGAACTCACCTTATAAATAGTGGCTACGGGAGTAGGTCAGAGGCTAGGAATACTGCAGCAAGTAACTCATCTCCTGACCTCCCAAAGCTTGCCTTCCATTCACAGTGAACAAGGCAGGAGTCCGATGCAACACACCCCACGCAGACACGGGGAGAATGTACAAACTACATATAGACATTGGCCCAAGGCTGGAATCGAACCAGAGTCCCTGGCACTTTGAGGCAGCAGTGCTAACCACTGAGCCACCATGCCATTTGTGGATATAGTGCCATTCAGTTACTCGATCACTGATTCTTAGTAGCAGCAGTGTGTGGTATCTGCAAGATGCACTACAGAAATTTACCAAAGATCTACACACTCCAATCCATCACCTAGGAGGACAAGGGCAGCAAATATATGGGAACACCACCAACTGCAAGATCGCCTCCAAGTCACTCACCACCCTAACCTGGAAATATATCACCATTCGTTCATTGTCATTGGAACAAAATCCTAGAATGCTCTCCCTAATGACATTGTGAATCAGACTAGTGGTTCAAAAAGGCAGCTCACCATCACCTGCTCAAGAACAATAAATGCTGGCGTCATATCCCACAAGTGAACAAAAATAAAAATACAACACAGAAGGCAGCCAGTTTGCTCACCAATTCCGGTGTCTGCTCCTTTGAAGGGCAATTTGTCTCACTCCTGGGCTCTCTCCCAGAATTGTCACAATTTTATCTCCAAATAAATATTTGTTCAGTTTCCAGGGAAGGCTACAATTTTTACAAGCTTGTATCGCTTGTGTAAAAGAAAATTGGTTTTCCTCATGCCATCTCTGCCAGTCACCATAAACCAGTGCCTTCTGCTTGCTGAACCTTCAGCTATTGGAAATAGCTTTTACTTACTCCATCTGAACCCTTCAGTGATTTTGAACACCTCTCAAATCTCCTCACAGCCCTCCCAGTCTGAGGAGAACAATCTCAACCATGCCAATTTTCCCAACACGTCTCACGCCTGAAATCAATGTCTTCTGTATATCTCTCCTATAACTTTTCCAAAACCTGTACATCTTTGCTAATGTGTGGTACCCAGTATTCAACACAGAATTCCAGTGTGAGCCAAGTCAATGTTCTGCATGGGCTCAGCCAAACCTCCTTGCTTTTCTACTCTCTTTTTCTATTTATAAAACTTAGGATCCCAGATGCTTTAATAATCTTCATGGCCCCTGATTTCACTATGTTTAGCCATTTCCAATAAACTGTAATCAGATAGCATTCAATGCCTTCATTACAGTACATTAAAAAAATGCAATGATGCCTAACAGATGCTAAAAAATCACATGTTAAGTGACCTCAACAGGAGCACTTGACTGGGCAAGCTAAGGTTGATTTCTGTAAACAGAAAAACATGCAAAAAGGCATTAAATATTCAGTGGCCTCAATACAGTGGTATAAAGGACCTAGATCCCTTACCAGAGGAGGGTGATTTAGAATAATTGACAGAAGAATTAGAGGGGGCTCATGCAGAAAGTGGTGTTGCAGAATTAGGAACTCACTGCCTGAAAGTGTGGAAGAGATAGAAACACTGCAATTAGGAGTGGAATGGACATATTTAAAATGAATCATGGTTAAACTGAAAATATATAAAGAAACAATTTCCTTTATGGGGAAACTCAGAACAAGAGTAATAATTTGAAATTAGAGAATGAACATTTAAGTGCAAAATCAGAAAGACTTTCCCCCTAATGACTGCAGTGGGTGGCACGGTGGCTAGCACTGCTGCCTCACAGCGTCAGAGACCCGGGTTCAATTCCCGCCTCAGGCGACTGACTGTGTGGAGTTTGCACGTTCTCCCCTTGTCTGCGTGGGTTTCCACCGGGTACTCCGGTTTCCTCCCACAGTCCAAAGATGTGCAGGGTCAGGTGAATTGGCCATACTAAATTGCCTGTAGTGTTAGGTAAGGGGTAAATGTAGGGGTATGGGTGGGTTTCGCTTCAGCGGGTCGGTGTGGACTTGTTGGGCCGAAGGGCCTGTTTCCACACTGTAATCTAATATAAATATAGGAGGGTCAATTGCAAGTTTCAAGGCCTAATTTGAACACAGCAACAGATTTTAGAGGCTACATGAGCCAATTTGTTCCTTTTTCTAAAAACAATTAGTACACGATATGATAATGGTACGTTATGATAATTTTAACTTCTATCATCGGATTGTTAAACTTGAGAGGGTTCAGAAAACATTTGCTATGGTTGGAGAATTTGAGCTATAGGGTGAGCCAAGGTCTTTTCCTCAGCGTAGGGTAGTCCGAAACTAGAGGGCATAGGTTCAAGGTGAGAGGGGAAAGATTTGAAAGGGGCCTAAGGGGCAACATTTGCACACAGATAGTGGTGTTTGTATGGAATGAGTTGTCAGAAGAAGTAATGGTGGCTGGGACAATTACATTTAAAAGGCGTCTGGATAGGTATATGAATAGAAAGGGTTTAGAGGGATATGAGCCAAATGCTGGCAAATGGGACTAGATTTATTTAGGATATCTGGTCAGCACAGACATCTTGGACTGAAGAATCTGTTTCAGTGCTGTAAATCTCTATGACTCTACTATTGAATGGCCTTTCCTCATTAAGAAAGATAACTATTGATTGCTCTATCCAAGACCTTTCAAGGACTAAAAACTGTTTTATAAAAGGAAGAATCAAAGATGTAAAATGGCTGTAGTGATCACCTGACCACAAATTGTGTCAAGATTTGGGATGTCTGTGAAATAAACAACATTTTCTAGTTAATTCACACATGTATGTAATTTTATATTTTAAAGAGATGAAAGACTCGCCTGCCAGTAAGTCAGCTTGGAAAGAGCTGGACTCCAGAACGTTCACTGAACTATAATTCAACAGCTGCATTTGAGCAACAGAGCATAGCGAAATAAAAATTAGTTTGTGACAAGAACTGGATCTCTCTCTCGCAGTTTGTTTCTCTCATCATCTTGGAAAATACAACCTGGCACAAAAGCAAAGCAGCATTAGGGAATTCAAAGATAGTTACAGATCCTACTGCTGCTGAGGATACAAAGTCAACTACTAAAGGGATGTGATATCAGGCTGTAAGCTTTGTGCCACAAAATCTCGAAGGACTGTTCAACTGCATAACTGTTACTTTCCCCGATTGTACCAGACATTCTCCCTTTTAAAACTTGCTACCTGCATATGATGTTGTAATTTTATTTTTGTTGTTTCAGGGTTACTGGATAGTAAAATCTCTTTTTTCACTCAAGAAAACCTTGGAAACTACCTCCATTATTTTCAAACAAACGATGTTCTAAATGAAATGTGATACTTGCAGGCTCCAAAACGGTTTTTAATCTGATCACATCAAGGTCGAGATTGATCGATTTTGGTTGGGCGAGGGCATCAAGGGATATAGATGGAAGTTCTGGCAAATGGAGTTGAGGTACAGATTCTCCATAACTTAATTTGAACAGTGCAACATAATTCAGAGGCTAAATGGCATAATTTTATCCTTTTTTTTTTTAAAAACAAGGAGCATTGGACAGAGCTAGATGATATGAAATGCAGTGGAGAAGATCAACTTTGCTAATCACATCTGGGAATTGGAGCGACAAAAGTGGGTAAAGCACCCAAGTTAACCTCACAGCATATCACTTGTGACCATAAACTTAGAAAAACCAAGGCCTGTTATCATACTGCTAGAACCAGACACTGGAGCTGACATGGTCTTTTTTGGAATATACACTATTCCTATGTGCACTTAAATGATACAAGACATGTGAACATAGTTAAGGCTTTCTTAATTTAGTCAGTAACAACATCAATCTTGCTCACATGAACTAAGCACATCTGGACTCCAAATGTCTGCATTTCAATCTGAGAATAATGTAGATAAACAATAACTCCAAAAGCTTGCCTCACATGCTTCCCAGCTCATTCACCATGACATGCCAACTCAATTGAAGCCTGACAAGATCCTGAAGTGCTATTCAAAGCGCTGATCCTGGATTTTGCCTGAAACAAATACTGTCCAGTTTTGCACTTAATTTAAACAAATAAACATATTTGTCAGTCAGCAAATTATTGCTCAGCACGTAGAGGTTTTGGAAGAAGTCAGGAAAATGTAAGCAGTGACTCAGACCATTTAAAATCACCAACTAACATTCCTGAAGGATTTTCACATATCACCATATGGAGTCTGTTAGACAACATGTCCCTTAAAACATGCTTAATCCCTTACTCAGCTCATTACAGATAACAACCCATTAAATACCCATTTACTGCTTTGTCTCCAGAACTGTCACACCACATATTTCATTCTCATCATTCTTTTACAGGGCTGTACATTTTTTTAAAAATGGGGCATGGGGTTGAGTGGGGCAAGTGATGATTACATCTTGTGCTAGCAAGAGTGTTGAAACTGCATCATTTCCTTGCTGCAGAGGCAAAGACAAATTTCAGCATTGCTCCCACTGTACTAACTGGCAGTGCTGTTCAAACTCAGAGGAAAAGACTCTTTGATTTTACCCACTATTTACAGAACAGAAAAAGGTCATTCTGTCCAACAGGTCTTGGTTGGTTTTACAGTTCACTTAAATTCTCTCATTCTTCATTCATCTGTATAATTCTGACCCTTCCACCAGACAGGATTTTAGAAGAACCTTGATTATCCGAATACCAATGAACCGAAAATCGGATTCGGAGATCTCAAAGTCCCGATAGAAACATTACATCAAAGAAGTATTTCCAACAGTGATCATGTCTTTTGTTTACGGTGATTAAACAGGCAGAGTCTCCAAATGACTGACCTCCCATCCTCTCTCTCCCTGCACTTTCCTTGGAGTTCTGCAGAGGGGTGTACCCTAACCCCCCCCCCCCGCCAGATAATCTGACCAACATTGTCCTGTACAGGACAGAGGTGGAACCTGTCAAAACAGCGAGGAGAGCGCGTGAATGGGGAGCAAACTTTAAAAACTCCGAGCCCCAGATTAACCGAATAAAATCGATTATCCAAACAAAATAGTGCCCGCCCATCTTGTTTGGATAATCGAGGTTTCCCTGTATTCCAGTTTCCCCTTCAATGCATCTTTGCTATTTGCCTCAACCATTCTTGACATACCGAACTCCATATTTATATCATCAAGGAAAGAAATTTCTTTCAGATTCCTGGTTGGATTTAGTGGCAAACTTCACCAGAAAGAATCCACCATGCTGTTGCTAAAACTAAAAGATAGCTGTATTTAAACAGAATTCAAGTGCATACAGTTTTATTGAGAGTTTTCCTTCGGTTAGCCAAACTCTCAACCCACTGATTATTAATTCCCTGTGTTATACAACCAACTCAAATCCAATTAACTCCTAACTAATACAGCCATCAGGCATTCCCTCATGACATTGACCTGAGGCATTCCTTCAGAACAGATCACATGCACACATGCGACTGGGGTACAGGAGCTAGGGTGTGGCTGTGGCCTTTGCCCAAGAGCCCACTAGTTCAGCCATGAAGCTTGATGGACCGTGTATGCACAGTGATCAGTACTGGGGCCGTAATTATTTACGACATTCATTTATAATATATACTAGCAATTTGGATGGGGAAAGTGAATATACTGTAGACAAACCTGCAGTTGACAAAAATAGGTAGGCTATAGACAAGCTATGTGAGGGGCAAAAGCTTGGCATATGGAATATAATGTGGGAAATGTAAGATTACATACTTTGGCAGGAAGAATAAAGGAGATAAATATCAGTTTACATCAGTTATCAGTCACCTGGATGGGTATATGAATACGAAGGATTTGGAGGGATATGGGCCGGGTGGTGGCAGGTGGGACTAGATTGGGTTGGGAAATCTGGTCGGCATGGACAGGTTGGACTGAAGGGTCTGTTTCCATGCTGTACATATCTATGACTCTATGAAATGGAGAAAAACTGTAAAAAAGCTACGGAAAAGAGATATTCAGGATTCCTTATCGATGAGTCACAAAGTCAGCGTTCTCATTCAGCAGGTTATAGGAAAACAATTTTTTTTAATTCACTCATGAGACATGGGTGTTGCTGGCTGCCAGAATGTATTACCCAGCCCTCATTACTATTGAGATGGTGGTGGTGAGCTGCCGTCTTGAAATGCTGCAATCTGTGTGCTGGAGTAGACGCACAATGTGCTTAGGAAGGGAATTCCAGGACTTTGACACAGTAATAGTAAAAGAATGGCATTATATTTCCAAGTTCAGGATGGTGAGTGACTTCGATGGAAACTTGCAGGTCATGGTGTTCCCTTGTATCTGCTGTTCTTGTCATTGAGTCAAAGAGATGTACAGCATGAAAAAAGATCTGTCGGTCCAATTCGTCCATGCTAACCAGATATCCTAAATTGACCTAGTCCCATTTACTAGCATTTGGCTGATAGCCCTCGAAATCCTTCCTATTCATTAATCCATTCAGATGCCTTTTAAATGTCGCTATTTTACCAGGCTCCAACACTTCCCTCTGCAGCTCAATCCATACACTTATCACCCTCTGTAAAAATGTTGCCCCTTACTTCCCTTTTAAATTTTTCCCCTCTCAGTTTAAACCGATACCCTCTCCTACCATGGGGAAAAGATCCTGGCTATTATCCCTTTCTATGCCCCCCCCATCATTATATAAACCTCTAGATGGTCCACCGTCAGCCTTTGCCTTCTAGACAAAGTGGCCATGAGTTTGGAAGTGCTGTCTAAGGATCTTGAATTAATTTCTGCAGTGAATCTTGTAGCTAATACACACTGTTTCTACAGGACAGTGGTGGAGAGGCTGAAGCTTGTTGGAAGTGATGCCAATGAATAGAGAGAGAGCAGTTGGGTTTCTGGCCAATGATAACCCCTGGATGTTAATAGTAAGAGAGTCATAAAGGTACACCACTGAATGTTAAGGAGCAGTGGTTAGATTGTCCCTTATTAAAGTTGGTAATTGCCTCACATTTGCATAGCATGAATGTTACTCGCTATTTGTCAGCCTGGATATTGTGCAGTTCTTGTATTTAAACATGGACTGCTTCAGTATCTGAGTCGTCACAAATGGTGCTGAACATTATTTGTTGATGATTGCACATTCCTGTTTCTGACCTCGTGATGGTGGGAAGGTCATTGATGAAGATAGTTTGGCCAAGGACAATGGAATGCTGGCCTTTATTTCAAGAGAAGGGTATATAAAGATTTTGCTAAAATTTTACAAGCCACTTGTCAGACCACAGCTAAAATACCACGAATAGTTTTGGTCACCTTATCTAAGCAAATGTATAAATAGCATTCAAGGCACTCTGAGAAGATTCACTCAGCTGATACCAGATATGGATGGACTGTTTAGAGTCAGAGACGTACAGCACAGAAACAGACCCTTCAGTCCAACACGTCCATGCCAACCAGATATCCCAATCCAATCTAGTCCCACCTGCCAGCACCCGACTGACATCCCTCCAAACCCTTCCTATTCATATACCCATCCAGATGCCTTTTAAATGTTGCAATTGTACCAGCCTCTACCACTTCCTTTGGCAGCTCATTCCATACACGTACCACCCTTTGTGTGAAAAAGTTGCCCCTTAGGTCTCTTCTTTTATATCTTTCCCCTCTCACCCTAAACCCATGCCCTCTAGTTCTGGACTTCCCCACCCCAGGGAAGAGACTTTGTCTATTTACCGTCTCCAAGCCCCCAATGATTTTACAAACCTCTATAAGGTCACCCCTCAGCCTCCAACACTCCAGGGAAAACAGCACCAGCCTGTTCAGTCTCTCCCTATAGCTCAAATTCTCTAACTCTGACAATATCCTTGTAAATCTTTTCTGAACCCTTTCAAGTTTCACAACATCCTTCCGATAAGAAGGAGACCAGATTTGCACGAAAAGAAGTTGAGTACGTTGGGCCTGTGCAAGCTGGCATAGACAAGAATGAGGGGCGACGTTATTGAAAGATGGAACATTCTCCAAGAGCTTGACAGGGTGGATGCAAGAAGGTTACTTCCTCTTGTGGCAGTGTCTAAGTCCAGAGGACATAATCTCAGAATAAGGGGTCCAACAAAAATATTGGGTCAGCAATAAGTCTCTAATTCTAAGCGAGGAAGATAGACAGATAGTAGGTGCAGGAGTAGGCCATTCTGCCCTTTGAGCCTGCACCACCATTTAAGATGATCATGGCTGATAATCCTTAATCAGTATCCTGTTCCTGCCTTATCTCCATAATCCTTGATTCCACTATCCTTGAGACCTCTATCCAACTCTTTCTTAAATGAATCCAGAGACTGGGCCTCCACTGCCCTCTGGGGCAGAGCATTCCACACAGCCACCACTCTCTGGGTGAAGAAGTTTCTCCTCATCTCTGTCCTAAATGGTCTACCCCGTATTTTTAAGCTGTGTCCTCTGGTTCGGCACTCACCCATCAGCGGAAACATATTTCCTGCCTCCAGAGTGTCCAATCCTTTAATAATCTTATATGTCTCAATCAGATCCCCTCTCAATTTTCTAAATTCAAGGGTATACAAGCCCAGTCGCTCCAGTCTTTCAGCGTAAGGTAGTCCTGCCATTCCAGGAATTGACCTCGTGAACCTACGCTGCATTCCCTCAATAGCCAGAATGTCTTTCCTCAAATTTGGAGACCAGAACTGCACACAATACTCCAGGTGTGGTCTCACCAGGGCCCTGTACAGCTGCAGAAGAACCTCTTTGCTTCTATACGCGATCCCTCTTATTATGAAGGCCAGCATGCTATTAGCCTTCTTCACTATCTGCTGTACCTTCATTGACTGGTGTACAAGAATACCCAGGTCTATGTTCCAATGGAGCCAACTATTTTAATGAAAACAAATCTTATTAAATCTA
This sequence comes from Chiloscyllium plagiosum, assembly GCF_037043375.1. Taxonomy (NCBI): domain Eukaryota; kingdom Metazoa; phylum Chordata; class Chondrichthyes; order Orectolobiformes; family Hemiscylliidae; genus Chiloscyllium; species Chiloscyllium plagiosum. The sequence continues at coordinate 107,633,360 of NW_028270145.1, read as the reverse complement.
AAGCACCTTGCAGTATCTAGGGGTTGTGAATGATACTACAGTACATAAATACAAAACTTGTTTTAAAAAAATTCATTTTGCAACAAAAATATTGCATTGTTATCAATGGTTTAGTCAGTGATAAATTGATATAATGAAATATTACTAACTTTAAATATACATCTTCACAATAATCATCATCTTTGCTCAATCCAGCTGCCCTGGAGAACAGGGTGGAGAGCTGCATTCTGGAACCATTACAAGTGGTTATCAGATTTGGTGGTCTAGCTGTATTGTCACTGACCATTAACGCTGAAACCTATTTTTGAATCCCACCATGGCAGGTGGTGTTATTTGAATTTAATCGATCAATTTCTGATGACCGTGTAACCACTGTCAACTATCATAAATACTCAGCTAGCTCACTGCTACTCTTCAGATCAGGGAAACTACCACCCTTGTCTGGTCTGGTCTGGTCTGGTCTGCATGTGACTCCACACCAGCAACAAGGGATTAGCTCTTAACTGTCCCCTGGAAAGGCCTAGCAAGCCATTCAGTTGGATCAACCATTGAGAAGTCTTAATGTTGACCACATTAAAATATAAAGTGACATTAGCAAGTCTGGTAACTATGGCCTATATACTCCGCTGTATAAGGAACAATAGTTCCATTGTCAATACCCTGGCAGACATAGTTCGATACTTTCTTCATCCCAAAGAAAAGCTGCTCAATTCACTTCTGTACTGACACTGCCCCATTAGTCACAAGTCTTAAAGCAAAAGCTTTCTGTTGAGTGGCGCAGTCTGAATCAGCACAAAATACAAACTTCTTCAAACTGTGATCTTAATACGTCGGGCTATTATCTTCTCCTACAGATAGCAACACAAGCACAAATTCAGAACTATATTTGATGGTCTAATGATGAATTGCTCGATTTGCTGGGATAGACACCTAAACACACACATATCAACGAGTCAAGCTTAATTCTGAAAGGCAGTTCCCCAATTCAAAGGGAATTAGCTGTCGAAACTAAGAAGAGTGCAAAGTTAAAAATCACACAATACCAGATCACCTGATGAAGGAGCGACACTCCAAAAGCTAGTGCTTCCAATTAAACCTGTTGGACTATAACCTGGTGTTGTGATTTTTAACTTTGTACACCCCAGTCCAACACCGGCATCTCCAAATCAAGAGGAGTGCAGGCAGACAGGAAATAAACAAGATGAAAGAATTTGACACATAGTTCACAAGGAGAAAGTGAGAACTGCAGATGCTGGAGATCAGAGCTGAAAATGTGTTGCTGGAAAAGCGCAGCAGGTCAGGCAGCATCCAAGGAACAGGAGAATCGACGCTTCGGGCATAAGCCCAGCCTGAAGAAGGGCTTATGCCCGAAACATAGTTCACAAGGCCAGTTTGATACAATTTATAGGCTGTGAAACATGCAGTTTGAAAACCTGTCCCATTAGTGAGCCAACTGATCACTGGGTCCTGGTTCTCACTTTACAGAACTTATTTTTTTTTTTAAATCAAAATTAGTCTGATTCTTCAAGACAAAATAATATTCAGTGGGAATTCAATACCATCCACGAGTGTTCGTTTTTTTTTTTAAAAATCCTATTTCTCCATGCTCTCAAATCCCCACTCTGAAACAGCCAACAGTTCAAAATTATTCCAAGGCTTTACGCTTTGCAGGACTTTTTGAATCATTTAAACAAGGTTTCAACTTTATGACAGCAGTCTTATGGTACAATATGGTATTCCCACCATTGGACCAGAAGCTTCTGAGTTCATGCCCCCTAAGTTCGGATGGCTGCATTATGAACACACTTTCCTTGTTCAAACAGCTTGTGGATCAACTTCAAAATTCTTTGCACAGGCATCAATTATAGATGATAAAAGCTGGAGAGATTCATGTCAGCCTTGTGATGGGCTGGATTCAGGAGCTGTACCTCTGGACTGGAAATTTACACGTCACTCTACTCTAAGAAGGGTGACAGAGGGAAACTAGAGAATTACAGACCAGTTAACCTAATATCTGTTCTGGGAAATTATTGGAGTCAATTAGGGATAGGGTAACTGATCACCTTGAAAATTTCAGTTAATGAGAGAGAGTCAGCGTGGATTGGTGAAGGGTAGATCATATCTGACAGACTTTCTTTTGAAGAGGTGACAAAAGTGATGGACAGAGATAAGTCGATGGATATTGTTTATCTGGATTTTCAGAAGGCTTTTGATAAAGTCTCACAGAGACTGCTAGCTAAGGTGGAAACTTATGGAACTGAGGGAAAATTGATATAATTAAAAAATCAGTTAAATGGCAGGATACAGAATTGGAATAATGGGTTAGTGCTCAAATTAGCAGGATGTGACCAGTGGTGCCCCACAAGGATCTGTGTTGAGAGTCTTAAATATTCACAATGTTCATTAACAACTTGGATAATGGAGTAAAAAGTCAAATATCCAAATTTGGTGATGAAGCAATATTGGATAGCACTACAGACAGTGTTGACAACAGCATAAAATTACAACAGGAAATTGATAGCTTCGGTGAATGGGCAAAGCTGCGGCAGAGTGACTTTACCTTAAGCAAGTGTGAGGTTATCCATTAGACTGAAAATTGTTAGATCAGGGTTTTTTAATTCAAAAAAAGGCACCAAGTTAAATGGAAAAGTGGATGCCCAACAGGATTTGGAGGTTCAGGTGCATAGCTGGTTAAAATGCCATAAACAGATGCAGAAAATAGTCAAGGTAGCTAATTGAATGCTGACCTTCATACCTAAAGGCTGAGGGATAGGAATTCAGATGATTTGCTATAGTTATAGAAAACCCTAATTAGACCCCTACTTAGAGCACTGTGAGCAGTCACCACACCTTAGGAAGGATGTTTTGGCCTTGGAGGGACAACAATGCACGCTTACAAACATAATACCTGGACTTCAGTGTTAGATTATGAGGACAGATTAGACAAATGAGCTCTTTATTCTCTAGAAGGTTAAGGGGTGATCTAATTGAGGTTTTCAGGATATTAAACAGGGTAAGACAGTGGTAAACTATTCCCACTAGTTGAAGATTCTAGAATCAGAGGGCACAGTCCAGAAATTAGGGCCAGGCCATTCAGGAGAAATGTTAGAAAGCACTTCTAAATGTAAAGAACAATAGATTTTTGGAACTTGCTTCATCAGATGGTGATCAATGCTAACTTAAACTGTTAAATTTAAATCTGAGATAGATAATTTTTTATTAAGCAAGGGTATTAAGGGACATGGGCAAGGCAGGCATATGGAATTAAGTCACAGATCAATTTACTGAATGGCAGAGTAGGCTCGAGGGGCTGAATGGTCTACTCCAGTTCCTATGTTTCTATGAAATCTCTACAATCACTTTCTGTAGCTCCAAATGACAATGTGTCTGCAAAAGTGCATGTTGCTACAATAGGTTAGAATCAAGTGAGATGCCACCACGTTGAGTTGAACAGAGGGTAATAGTGAGAAGTGACAGAGGTGGATTCTGGGAGAAATTAGCTCATTCACCACAACTGAGAATGGGATGATGCAGAACCCAGTGCTCAACAGGATGAAGAGCATCCAATAAAGGCCAGTAATGAGAAATGACTGAGGAGGATTCTAGGAGAAGCTTTTCCCTCCTACTGGCAGCATATAAAGGGAAGCAAGCCCTAGAGGGGGTGCGAGCTCTAAGGTACATGAGAGCAAGGTTTTTCCTTTTCTTTTACTATGACAGTTATAGTGTGCTCCTCCTGAGATGTGGGAGGCCAGGAAAGAGTCAAAATGTCCTTGACAACTATGTCTGCAGGAAGTGTCCACCACAGCTCCTCACATGGATCAATTGGACTCAGTGAGAAGTATATAGGAGGCAGGAAGCTTCACAGATACAAGTCTCAGGAATGTGGTTGCACCAAAGGTTCAACTAGATTGATGAGTGACCACAGGAGGGGCAGGCAATATGAGATTCCCCTGTGGCTATCCCCGCTCAAACAGATACATTGCTTTTGATACTATTGCGAGGGTGTGGCCTCTAAGGAAAGCAACAGCAGCAGCCAGATCAGTGGCAGCATGTTGTACAGCAGGTAAGGTTGAAGTGCGGGTGAGCAGAAGTGAAAGGTAGTTCTATAGTCAGGACTCAGTTAGCGGTTTCTGTGGCTGCAAGCAAGACTCCAGGACGGTGTGTTGCCTCCCTGTCAACAGGGTCAAGGAAGTCTCTAAACAGGCATAGGACTTTCTGATAGGGGAAGGTGAGCAGCCAGAGGGTTGTGATCCATATTGGTATTAATAATATAGGCAGGAAGAGAGACAAGGTCCTGCAAAGGGAATTAGGTAGAAATGTGAAGAAAAGGACCTCGAGAGTTGTAATCTCAGGATTACTCCATGCAAGTGAGGTCAGAAATGGGAAGATAATACAATTGATTTAGTGGCAAAGAGCTCACATAGGAGGTAGCGCTTCAGATACTGGATCAATGAGATCTCCTCCGGGGCAGGAGGGACTTGTACAAGTAGGAAGGGTTACACTCAAACCAGAGGGGCACCCATAACACCGCAAGGAGGTTTGCTAGTGCCACTTGAGAATATTTAAATTGTCTGGCAGGGATGTGGGAACCATAGCAATAGGTCAGTGTGTAGAGTGAATGCAGAGAAGGTTAAGGTTCAGTTGGTGGGACAGGCTGTCTGAAGTACATTTATTTTAATGCAGGTTCATAGTTCCTTGAAAGAGTCACAGATAGATAGGATAGTATGCTTTCCTTTATTGGTCAGAGTATTGAGTACAAGAGTTGGGAGGTCATGTTGCAGCTGTACAGGACATTTGTTAGGCCACTGTTGGAATACTGCATGCAGTTCTGGTCTCCTTCTTATCAGAAGGATGTTGTGAAACTTGTAAATCTTTTCTGAACCCTTTCAAGAATATTTCCAGGGTTGGAGGATTTGAGCGATAGGCTGAGGCTGTTTTCCCTGGAGCATCAGAGGCTGAGGGTGACCTTATAGATGTTTACAAAATTTTGAGGGGCATGGATAGGATAAATATACAAAGTTTTTTGCCTGTGGTGGGAGAGTCCAGAACTAGAGGGAATAGGTTTAGGGTGAGAGGGGAAAGATATAAAAGAGACCCAAGGGCAACTTTTTCCACACAGAGAGGGTGGTGAGTGTATGAATTGAGCTGCCAGAGGAAGTGGAGGAAGCTGATACAATTACAATATTTAAAAGGCATCTGGATGGGTATATGAATAGGAAGGATTTAGAGGGATATGGGCCAAGTGCTGGCAAATGGGACTAGATTAGGTTAGGATACCTAGTCGGCATGGACGAATTGGACCGAAGGGTCTGTTTCTGTGCTCTGTGACTCTATAGTGGGTAAGGAAGATGAGCTTAGAGCCTTAATTAATACATGGTACTACAATTTTGGAGCCATTATGGAAACCTGCTTGACATAAAGGCAGGACTGCTAAATGAATGTTCCAGGATTAGATGTTTCAAGCATAATAGAGGGTTTAAAAAGGGATTGGGGATTTGCATTATTGAATGAAGAGAATGACAAAGTTGCACTAAGACAGGATGCCTTAGAGGGCTCATCCAGCAAGGCCATATGGGTGGAATTGGAAGGGCGCAATCACTATGATGAGGTTATACTGTAGTCCTAATAGCAGGAGAGGAACAGACATGTAAACAATAGGGTTGACTTCAACTAATCCAATATTGACCTGGACTCCTTTGGTGACAGAGGTTTATGGGGCAGAATTTGTTACGAGCATCCAGGAGGGCTTCATGAAACAATATGTTGAGATTCCAAGAAGGAAAGGGGCTATACTAGACCTTGTATTGGGTTTGGTGAGTGACATTTCAGAGAGAGTGCATTTTGGGAACAGTGATCATAACTCCATAAGTTTTAAGATAGTTATGGATAAGAAAAAGACAAAGACTGGTCCTCGGGTGAAAGTGTAAATTGGGACAGGGGTCTAATTAAAACAGTATTAAGCATGGATTGGAGAAATTAGATTTAGGGCAGCTGTTTGAGGGTAACTCCACATCTGTCATGTGGGAATCTATTAAAGGCCAGTTCGTCAGAGTGAGGGTAAAAGATAAAGATAGCAACATTTGGGAACCCTGTAGACCTTGGATGAGAACAGCTCGAAGAGAAAAAAAAAGGTTTAGAAAACTCAAATCAGACAAGGCCCTTGAGGAATACAAAGGAAGCAGGAAAGAACTTAAACAAGTAATCAGGATGGCTGAAAGTGACCATGAAATGTCCTTGGCAAGTAGGAAGAAGAAGAATCCAAGGCATTTTATGCCTGTATTAAAAGGGTGAATTTATGCATGGAGCGAGAGGATGTGAGCGAGGTCCTTATTTGTACTTCACATCTGATTTACCAAGGAGTAGGACATGGACCATGGGCAAGATTAGGGAAGGGTATGATATTGTAGGGCATGGCAGCCCAGCGGTTAGCACTGCTGCCTCTCAGCACCAGGATCCTAGCTTTGATTCCAGCCTTGGGCGACTGTGCTAGGTTTGTACATTCTCCCCATGTCTGCGTGGGTTTCCTCCCACGGTCCAAAGATGGGCAGGTTAGGTGGATTGGCCATGCTAAATTGCCCATAGTGTTCAGGGATGTGTCGGTTAGGTGGATTGGTCATGGGAAATGTAGAGCAAGAGATTAGGGGAATAAGTCTGGTTGGGATACTTTTTAGAGAGTTGGTGTGGACTTGTTGGGCCAAATGACCTGTTTCCAAACTGTAGGGATTCCATGATTCTACGCTGATACTAAGGAGGCAGCAGTGTCGGATTACTTGAAAAATACGAAGTCAGTAAGTCCTCAGGCCCTGATGAGATCTGAGGGAGGCAATGGTGGACATTGCTCTGGCCTTGACAGGGATCTTTGTATTAACCACAGGTGAGGCCCCAGAAGACTGGAGAATGGCTAGTGTTGTTCCTTTAAGTTGGGCAACAGGGATAACCCAGGAAATTATCGGCCATAGGCCTTATATTAGTGACAGGGAAATTGTTGCAGAAAATTCTTTGTTACAAGATTTTCTCCCATTTGGAAAATAACAGACTTGTTAGACATGGGGTAGTCAGGTGTTGTCTCATAAATTTGATTTAGTTGTTTGAGGAATGATGATGATGATTGATGAGAATAGGCAGTGGATGATGTCTACATGCACTTTACTAAGGCCCTCGTGGCAGGTTGGTCCAGAAGATTAAATCATGTGGGATCCACAATGAGTTGATAAGTAGAATAAAAAATTGGTTTGATCGTGGAAGATAGAGAGAGTAGTTGCAAGGGGTCTTTTTAGGACCGGAGGGACTGTGACCAGTGGTGTTCCACAAGGATCAAAGTTGATAACCTCTACTATTTGTAATATAAATGATTTGGATGAAAATGTAGGAAATCTGATGAGCAAAACAACATGAAAATTGGTGAGTTGTGGACAGTGAGGAAGGTTGTCAAAGGATACAGCGGGATATAGATCAATTAGAAAGTTGGGCAGAGAAATGCCAGATGGAGATTAATCTAGACAAGTGTGAGGTGATGAATTTTGGGAAGTCAAATGGCAGAGGAAGGTACACAGTAAATGGCAGGACCCTTGGAGCATTGATATACAGAGGTGTCTTGGAGTGCAAGTTCATAGCTCCCTCAAAGTGGCAACACATGGGATAAAGTGGTTTCAAAAAAAGCGTATGGTGTGCTCATCTTCATTGGTCAGGGCAGAGTATAAAAGTTGGCAACTCAAGTTGCAGCTGTATAGAACTTTAGTAAGGCCACATTTCAAGTACTGGGTATAGTTCTAATCGCCATTCCATGGTAAGGATGTGGAGGCTTTGGAGAGGGTGCAGAAGAGGTCTATCAGGATGCTGTCTGGATTGGAGTGTATTTGACACAAGTTTAGTTGGACAAACTTGGATTGTTTTCATTAGAGCATCAAAGGCTGAGTAGCATCCTGACAGAAGTATATAAAAGGTATGAGAGGTATGGAGAGGGTGGATAATTGGAGACTTTGTCCCAGGGTAACAACATCAAATATTAGGGGGCATAGACTTAAGAGAAGAGGGGGAACATTTAAAGGATATGTGCAAAGCAAACTTTTTTTTAAAATCAAAAAATACACAGGTGGTAGATGTCTGGAACACATCACCAGGGGAGGTAGAGTCACACAGGCACACAGCATGGAAACAGAACCTTCGGTCCAACTTGTCCATGCTGACCAGATATCTTATGTTTAATTTAGACCCATTTGCCAACATTTGGTCCATATCCCTAATAAACCCTTCCTACTCATGTATCCACCCAGATGCCTTTTAAATGTTGTAATGGTACCCTCCTCCAGCACTTCCTCTGGCAGCCTGTTCCAGATACACACACCATCATCTGTGTGAAAAGGTTGCCTTCAAGTCCTTGTTAAACTTTCCCCTCTCACCTTAAACACTTACGCCCTCTAGTTTTTGACAAACCCCACTTCCCCACCACTGTGGGGAAAAGACCCTGGCTGTTCACCCTCTGGAGAGTTTTGAGAGGATTTGTAGCTCGGGTTGAGGTTCTGGATGTAGGTTTGCTCGGTAAGCTGGAAGGTTCATTTTCAAACATTTCATCACCATACTAAGTATCATCAGTAAGCCTCCAGACGAAGCATTGCTGATGATTCCTGCTTTCTATTTATATGTTTGGGTTGGCGATGTTGTTTCTTGTGGTGATGTCATTTCCTGTTTTTTTCTCAGGGGTGGTAAATCGGGTCCAAGTCCATGTGTTTGTTGATAGAGTTCCAGTTGGAATGTCATGCTTCTAGGGATTCTCCTGTGTCTCTCTGTTTGGCTTGTCCTAGGATGGATGTGTTGTCCCAGTCAAAGTGGTATCTTACCTCCTCCATATGTGAGGATACTAGTGAGAGGGGGTCATGTCCTTTTGTGGCTAATATCCTGGTGGCTAGTTTTCTGCTTTTTTGCCCAATGTTTGTTACAGTTCTTGCACGATATTTTGTAAATTACATTAGTTTTGCTTGTTGTCTGTACAGGGTCTTTCAAATTCATTAGCTGCTGTTTTAGTGTGTTGGTGGGTTTGTGGGCTACCATGATGCCAAGGAGTATGAGTAGTCTCAGAAACCCTAGCCACTCTCCCCTACATCAAAGGCATCTCGGAAAAGGCTGCCAGACTACTCAGACCCCACGGCATCATGGTAGCCCACAAACCCACCAACACACTAAAACAACAGCTAATGAATTTGAAAGATTCTTATACAGACAACAATCAAAACTAATGTCATTTACAAAATACCATGCAAGGACTGTAACAAACACTACATTAGACAAACAGGCAGAAAACCAGCCACCAGGACACATGAATATCAACTAGCCACAAAAAGACATGACCTTCTTTCACTAGTATCATTATATGCGGATGAGGAAGGACACTACTTCGAGTGGGACAACACATCCGTCGGAGGACAAGCCAAACAGAGACATGTACGAGAATTCCTGGAAGCAGAGAGGTCCGGTCAGAATGCCATCAACAAACACGTAGACTTGGACACGATTTACCACTCCCTGAGAAAAAGAACAGGAAATGACATCACCAAACCAAACAAACCCAAACATATACATAGAAAGCAGGAATCATCAGCAGTGCTTTGTCAGGAGGCTCACTGAAGATGTTACCTAGTATGGTGAAAATGAACATTCCAGCTCAGTGAGCAAACCTACATGTTCACCCTATCCATGAAGCAGAAACAATAGCAATGTTTAAGAGGCAATGAAATAGACAGACAAACAGGCAGGAAATAGAGGGATTCATATGCCACATGTAGACAGATGGGATTAGTTTAAAATGGCATCATTGTCTATACAGACACGTTGGGCCAAAGGACCTGTTTTTGTGTTGTACTGTTGTGTACTAAGATCAGCCTTCTAGCTCTTCTCGATCTGTAAACTCCAGTTCACATGTCTAAGAAAATGTGAGCAAAGCACACAGCTGCAGTCTGGCTAAGTAACAGAACCATTTCAGCACAATATCTCAGAAACCGGCCTGCAATGAAGATTCAAAGGAGGCAAAGATAGCTTCTCTACTCCCTTTCATAACAAATACCTGGTGGACATGAGTTTAGGGGCTATAATCTTAGCTTACAGTTTGTGATATTGATATATGGTACTTATTTTATAACCACAAAAGATACATATTTTAAAAATGAATATTAACGTTCTCTGGGGATCAGTTAGCTAGTCAGTTGATTGTAGTACAGTGATGCCAACACAGTGGATTCAATTTTTGCACTGGTCAAGCTTACAAGAACTCTCCTTCTCAAATTCTTCCCCCTCACCTAGGCATGACGACCATCATGTTAAACAACCTTTGGTTGTCTCTCTCGCTCGCTCTACGTGAAAGCAGCTCTCTATGACAAAATAGTTTTAAAAAACTTCATTCACATACATACACGCATATGAATCCCTCAATTAAAATTCCAATAAGTAACTGTCAAATTTTCATTATTTCCTCCACAATTAACTTTTGTGCATGATTATATTCAAAATAAACAAAAGGTTATATAAAAGTTATCTACATAACCGTTCCCAATCCTCACACCAAGTAACAGTACGTTAGGCTGTATTTTTCTGATTTTAAGTTGGTTGATCACTTTTCATGTCATTTTCTCTAATTAAAAATCAAACACTTTTGTTGCAAGCAATACTTCAGGGAGGACCCGTATAGAATGCTACTAATGTTTCAGAGTTAATTCACACTCCAATGCTGACTCAGCACAGCCAAAGGTGTGACAGAAGTGCAAAGCTTCAATCTGGTGGCATGCAGTGTATTTAAATATACAAATGCAGAGAATGTTTTCAGACATTTTAAAAAAGGTAAAATTTGTTGTCTCAAGTCCATGCTGCCTACAGTGCTACAGACATGCCTTACGTGACATCTTCAAAAGCCCAGTGAACAGGAATTTTGAATTGGAAACAGAAACTGCTCAATAGTATAGTTTCTTTATGTTGTAACAACTTTATGTCGATGTTGCTCACCAGACTGGAAATTGATTGAGGGCAGCAATCCAACCCAGCCCTTGCTCAAGGGGCACTTTCAGAATTCTGCAAAGACAGAGTCTGTAACCTCCCAAATGGCTGGCTCCCAACTTCAATCAGACCATTATCATTGGTTCAAAATGAAGGAGAAGCATATCTTCCAGGGAAAATAAAAATTATATAAGTTCTATTTGTTAACACTGTGTCTTTCCATGGACTGAATAGGATCTCCAATAAGCCTGCTATGTTTATCTCCTCAGGGAGCAATGTCTCCCAATGCAGTCAATTCTAGGAATGTTTTGAAGCAAGTTTTTGAGGCACACAAAACAGAGCATTGTGTCAAACGAGGCCCACAAATTCTCGAGCGTCTGATGGCGTACACGACACAGCCACAGAAATTGGCCAATGCCATCCCTGTGCTCGACACCATCGGAAAATAAAATATTCATGCCAAGAAGAAACTGTTAAAGCATGTGCACAGATATGCAAGTACAGGAGCTCAATGTTGTTCAATTCAGGACCTGCATCCGCCTGCAGCATGTAATGTAGAAATGGGTTGACAAGACCAGCCAAGGTTCCCAAAGTAGACTGTTATACAGTGATGGCTACCAGACAGCATGCAGCTTTTTGATGAAAGCTGGCCCAGGCTCCTGTGGGCCGCACTCTCAAATCAATTCAAATTCTGAACTATATAAATTTTAAAAAAGGCTGTATTTAAGGAACAACAACAATCCTGCACGGCTGTGAGAATTTCTGTCTGTGTTGCTGGTTTATTATCTCCCCTGAAGCTACTAACACGCTGGAGTACAATTCCATAAGAATTTAATCTTTTTTAAATTTAAAGTTATTTTTCTAATAGAATACTACACACCTCTGGAGTAGATGGAATTAACTTATGAGCACTGGGAAAAGGCGGAGGATGGTCTTTTTGCAGATCCACACAGGATTACTCCTGTTCCTTAAACACAGTCTATAGTATTCATTTTAAAACTCTTATGAACATAATTAGCAGTCAAGCATTTGACAGAGCAATATCTCAAGATAATTTGTGTCAGTGTCAACAGGGAGCTTGCAACATATTTATGCAGACAGTGTCTTAACAAAATGTCACAATCAGAAAGAAGCAAAGGGAGCATATGTTAATTTAAAGAGATTAAGGACAAGTTAACAAAAATGTTGCCCACCTTAAGTAATTCCCACTTTCCAATATTTATAACCTTCAGCTCAAACAACCATATCACTCTTATCCCACACCAAGTCCTGTTCACCCTCTACTTCTGTGCTCAGACTCCTGATTCCAATTTAAAAATCTGTGAATGCTCAACAATTCTCAGATAACACCACTTTTCTCATCCTGGCCTCTTACCTATCCTGGAATTTCACTGCTCCAAGATGGTCTGTCATGCCTGAGACCTTAACTCCCCAAATCTCATCTCTCTCCCTCTCTCATCATCGCTAGATTTCTGGTTACAATTGCCAAATGCAGTCTGATAGCACATTTTCATAGAATGATTACAACACATCATGTCTGTTTATCAAATTCCCTTTCAAAATCTACGATTGCACCCGCCTCTACCGTAGTCTAAGAAAATTTAATCCAAGCCCCAAAAACTTGCTGTTAAAAGCCACTTGCATCTGATCAGTCACGATTTTACTAACGAAGTTGCCTAGTCAGGCCAAATGATTGCCACCTATTCCTATTTCTTATGATCTTATTTATATTCCCACACAAGAATTTGAGGGTATACTAGACATCAACTGTATTACTTGATTTTACATTTCATTTGAGTTAGAATTTAGGATTTTTTAAAAAAGGTTATGCTTGCCTGCAGAGGGAGCACACACATTTATGTTTAATGGCACTAGGTGACTTTATAGCAAAAGAGAACAACAAGGAAAGGAAGAATTAAGTTAAGACTCATTGATTGGGCCCTGGCGTACTGCATCCATTTCGGGACCTAACTCCTGTCAGGATGGCAAACTCTGAGGTTCTGCATAAGTCTACTAATGCCATTTCAGTGTTTAATAAAGGAAATCATGTTGCAGCTGTATAGTACATTGGACAGGCCACTTTTGGAATACTGTGTGCAATTCTGGTCTCCCTACTATAGGAAGGTGTCGTGAAACTTGAAAGGGTTCAGAAAAGATTTACAATGATGTTGCCAAGGTTGGAGGCTTTGAGCTATAGGGAGAGGCTGAATAGACTGGGGCTTTTTTCCCTGGAGCGTCGGAGGCTGAGGAGTGACCTTATAGAGGTTTATATAATCATGGAAAGGGTGAATAGCCAAGGTCTTTTCTGGGGAGCGGGTTCCAAAATGAGAATAGGTTTAAGGAGAGAGGGGAAAGATTTCAAAAAGGGACCTCAGGGGCAACCTTTTCATGCAGAGAATGGTGTGTGTAATGGTATGAGCTGCCTGAAGTAGTGGTGGAGGCTGGTACAATTACAACATTTAAAACGCATCTGGATGAGTATATGAATGGGAAGGATTTAGAAGGATACGGCCCAAATGCTAGCAAGTGGGGCTGGATTTATTTAGGATATCTGGTCAGCATGGATGAGTTAGATTGAAGGGTCTGTTTCCGTGCTGTATATCTCTCTGACTCTAACACAGGAACAATGCAGTGTCTAACTGTGGTTTTACTAGAAATGACATACTTGCAAACATGACTAAATATACATTTGTAGCAAACATATGCAGATAGATATTGGTACAAGGGATGAAGACTTTCAATGAAGAGATGTGGAGAAGAATATGAATTAGGAGACCTAGGTCATTCAGACCCTCAAGCCTGGTACACCATTCAATGATCACACCTGTTTGTGGCTTCAACTCCACTTTTCTGCCTGCAGATATTTTCTATTCAAGCTATGCAGTGATGTTATTATACACCTCTGGAGTAGATGGGACTTGAACCTTGGCCTCTTGGTTCAGAAGTTGGGACACTACCACAAGAGCTCTACATTTTTGCCTGCAACACAACCCCCAAACCCTATGACTCTATCAACCTTGATTACATTCAACAACCCAGCTTTCACTGCTGTCTGAGGTAGAGAATTCCAAAGACTAAATCTTACAAGACAAGAAATTCCATCTGAAGCATGTACTCACTGCTCCAAGTTCCTTAGGGCGTGGCGGTGCTTGATGTACTTTTTACACATTAAGTAATCCTTCCGTAATAAGAAGTTTCAGATCTTGTCAGCTTTCATACATATTTCCCATTTTAAAGGCCCTAACTACGTGTCCTGAGAAATCTATACAGGTTGGATAAATGTGTGACTTAACTACTAGCATAGTTCCTTTTGAACTTAGAGCATCAAAATCCAAGGCAAAAGGAAAAAAGAAAATACAATTATTGCAAGCTAGCAAATACATGCCATCTAAAAACGATATGCAGTCAGGTTCAAGTCCTAGCTCCAGACGATGGTCTGGTTTCTCCTCATGAAGGAAATCTAGAATTGGGGGACACAGTATCAGACAAAGGGACCACTGAAAAAAAGGTGAGGCAAGGAGGAAAGTCTCCTCTCAGAGGACAATGTTAAAAAATCACAAAAAAAAGCTTATAATCCAACAAGGTTTCCTCTCAGACAGTCATTCATCTTGGTAATTCTTGACCAGTGTGGATGCTATTGTGGAACACATTTGAGACCAGGATAGATTTTTAAAACCACAGGAAATTTGAGAGTTTTGAGGAGGGGTAGTGGCAGAAATGACACACAGGTAAGTGGAGCTCAGATTAAGATCAGTTCAACCATGATCTTAAAATGTACAGCGAAGAAAGCTCATGAGTCTGAATGGATTCCTCCTACTTCACACACTGCAGTATTCTCATCTTGTCCCAACAGCAGAGGGAGACAAGATGAAAAATAAAAGTAAAGACCTACTGAGTTTCTCCAGCACTTTCTATTTATAGTCCATCTTGAGCATCTGCTGCATTTTGGAACACAGGAATACAAGTCGGCCGTTCAGCCCCTCAAGTCTGCTCCAATTTCAATGAGGTCATAACTGATCTGTGACCTATCTCCATGTACCAACGTAGGCCCATATCACTTAATACCACTGCTTAACAAACTTTACATCTAACACAGGTAATTTTTAACAACTGATCTAGCATCAATTACCATTTGGGGAAGAGAGTTCCAAACCTCTATCACCTTGTGTGTGTATAAGTTCTTCTATGGGTGTGTTTCTCTGCTGTACATCTCTACGCCTCTAACTACTCTTATTTGACAGACTAAGATGAGAGCTTACAAAAGTTGCTCAAAAAATTTCAGCGGAGCAAATGAGAAGCAGCTTTGAGTGACAGAAGGACCAGTTACCAGAAAACGAAAGATAAAGAAATCAAGTTTTGTTTTAAAAAACAAAAAAAAAAAATCACAATTCTTGAAAATTAGGGAACATTTTCTGACGCAACAAGTGGCTGAAAGGATGTAAATTCACCAGTAATTCTTAAAAAGAAAACCCAGACAAATCCTTTGGGGGTGGGGAAGATGAGGAAGTTGCAGTGGGGGGGCTTAAAAAAGTGGGGGGCTCAGGGGAGGAGGGGCCGAACGGCTGCCTTGGATGCTGCATCAATCCCCGGGCAACATTTCCCGCTTCCTGTAGACCCCTTGGCTACCCCAGAAGCTGATATAATCATGTCATTTAGAAGTGATGTGTCACCTACATAACTCTGTGTGTGTGTGTGTTTTAAAAGCCGAAAGCGTGGGGAGTGTTGTTAAAATAAAACACAAAGTCCCTCACAAATAACTTACCGACATCCTGGTCGAAGGGGTTAACGGCGAAGAAGGGCATGGCTGGGTTCACAGAAGGAAAAAGAAGTGAGAAATAGCCTTCTGGAGGTGGGCCGCAATCAGGCCGCGGCGTTTCTTCAGCTCGAAGCCCGTAGCAGTCGCCCCTCCGCCAGCCCCTGGAACATCCTAACAGTCGAGGCCTCCGACCAAATCCCACACTTTCGTTCACCAGCTAAAGGCCGGGAATTATTCTTAGCTTTTTCACCTCACACACCCCCCCCCCCCACTCCGGGAGTCGAAATGGCGTCGAGCGAAGATGTGAAGGGAGTTGGTGGAATGTGAAGAAATTATAAAATAAATAATAACTTCACGCCGGTCAGGTGATTCCTCTTGGTCTCCGCCCCGCTTTCTTCCATTGGAGGTGGTCGTCGCGTGGTCCTCCAGAAGGACTCAGCCAAGCTAGGGGGCAGTATCACCACATGTACGGCCACTGCAATTCGCTGTCTGCCCGGCCAGAGGGCAGCGTCGAGGGAGGCATGGCAATTCATTGGCAGCCAGCATCGGGCAATGTACTGGTGTCGGGACAGTCAAGCTGGGAGAAAGGCAGGAGAGGCAGTTCGCTGTCAGCTAGTCCAGAGGGCAGTGTCGACGGGGTGCAGTGCAGGTGCGGCGATGTAAGGTCATCCCGTCAGGAGGGCGGTATTGCCCCCTTTTAACGCATGGGCGGTAATTCAATGTCAGCCAGTACAGGGGGCAGTATAGAGGGGGGAAATGCGTGAGTAGCAATTCAATGTCAGCCAGTACAGGGGGCAGTATAGAGGGGGGAAATGCGTGAGTAGCAATTCAATGTCAGCCAGTACAGGGGGCAGTATAGAGGGGGGAAATGCGTGAGTAGCAATTCAATGTCAGCCAGTACAGGGGGCAGTATAGGTGGGGGGAAATGCGTGAGTAGCAATTCAATGTCAGCCAGTACAGGGGGCAGTATAGAGGGGGAAATGCGTGAGTAGCAATTCAATGTCAGCCAGTACAGGGGGCAGTATAGGTGGGGGGAAATGCGTGAGTAGCAATTCAATGTCAGCCAGTACAGGGGGCAGTATGGAGGGGGGAAATGCGTGAGTAGCAATTCAATGTCAGCCAGTACAGGGGGCAGTATGAGGGGGGAAATGCGTGAGTAGCAATTCAATGTCAGCCAGTACAGGGGGCAGTATAGAGGGGGGAAATGCGTGAGTAGCAATTCAATGTCAGCCAGTACAGGGGGCAGTATGGAGGGGGGAAATGCGTGAGTAGCAATTCAATGTCAGCCAGTACAGGGGGCAGTATAGAGGGGGAAATGCGTGAGTAGCAATTCAATGTCAGCCAGTACAGGGGGCAGTATAGAGGGGGGAAATGCGTGAGTAGCAATTCAATGTCAGCCAGTACAGGGGGCAGTATGAAGGGGGAAATGCATGAGTAGCAATTCAATGTCAGCCAGTACAGGGGGCAGTATAGAGGGAGGAAATGCATGAGTAGCAATTCAATGTCAGCCAGTACAGGGGGCAGTATGGAGGGGGAAATGCGTGAGTAGCAATTCAATGTCAGTCAGTACAGGGGGCAGTATAGGTGGGGGGAAATGCGTGAGTAGCAATTCAATGTCAGCCAGTACAGGGGGCAGTATGGAGGGGGGGAAAAATGTGTGAGTAGCAATTCAAGGTCATGATTTGAAGGTGCCGGTGTTGGACTGGGGTGTACAAAGTTAAAAATCACACAACACCAGGTTATAGTCCAACAGGTTTATTTGGAAGCACTAGCTTTCGAAGCGCTGCTCCTTCATCAGGTGATTGTGGAGAATAAGATCATAAGACACAGAATTTATAGCAAACGTTTATGGTGTGATGTATCTGAAATTAATATATTGAAAAAGAAAAGACCTGCCTGTTAAGTCTCTCATCTTTTAGAATGACCCATGTTGATTTCAGTTCTTTCATATGTTAATCCCAGAACATTTTTCAAGTTACATTCTCAAGTAAACTTTAATGATAGGTGTCATGTCGACCCAGATAATCCATTGATTTGGAGATGCCGGTGTTGGACTGAGGTGTACAAAGTTAATGAAGGAATGGCGCTCCGAAAGCTAATGTTTCCAATAGCAGACAATCAATTTTTCAATGTATAACTTCAGTTACATCACACTGTAAATTTTTTGCTAAAAAATTCTGTGTGTTAGGATTGAGCCCTCTACTGTCACCTGATGAAGGAGCGACACTCCGAAACCTAGTGTGCTTCCAATTAAACCTGTTGGACTATAACCCGGTGTTGTGTGATTTTTAACTTCATAATCCATTGAAGGTGTGAGCTGCCCTGTGTGAGGCTGTCTGTGCCCTAATGGTCAGACTGATTCTAATCTAAAACAAGGGATTTACAGAACCTTACGTGTATTCATGTAGTTTTTTGAGCAAAATAAAATGTAATTCTGCAAGTACAAATAAACCCCACAAATTTATATGTGTGTGTGCAGGGGGTATGAGTGTCTATGAGAGAATGTGTGAGTATAAGAGGGTATACGTCTGTGAGAGGGTGTGTGGGAGTGTATGTGTGAGCATATGAGAGAGAGCTTGTTTATGAGAGAGGGTCTGTGTGAGTGTATGGGTCTGTAGGAGTGTGTGTGTGCCTGTCTGTAGGATGTGTGTTCTGGATTAGTGGTGCTAGAAGAGCACAGCAGTTCAGGCAGCATCCAAGGAGCAGTAAAATCGACGATTCGGGCAAAAGCCCTTCATCAGGAATACAGGCAGAGAGCCTGAAGCGTGGAGAGATAAGCTAGAGGAGGGTTGGGGTGGGGCGAAAGTAGCAATAGGTGAATGGGGGAGGGAATGAAGGTGATAGGTCAGGGAGGAGGGTGGAGTGGATAGGTGGAAAAGAAGATAGGCAGGTAGGACAAGTCATGGGGACAGTGCTGAGCTGGAAGTTTGAAAGGGCTTATGCCCGAAACGTCGATTCTCCTGTTCCCTGGATGCTGCCTGACCTGCTGCGCTTTTCCAGCAACACATTTTCAGCTCTGGAAGTTTGAAACTAAGGTGAGGTGGGGGAAGGGGAAATGAGGAAACTGTTGAAGCTCACATTGATGCCCTGGGGTTGAAGTGTTCCGAGGTGGAAGATGGACTGTGGTAGCGAGTTTGTTTCAGGACATGTTTGAAGAGCTTCAGGGCAGAGGAAATGACCTGGGAGTTGCAGTGGGAGAGGGACTCCCTGAGATTCTTGTAGAGAGAGGAGGAAAACTTCTTCAAGGCAGGCATCCTTGCAAGAGGATTCGCAGTAGGGTTAAAATCAACTAGGTAAAAACAATGACTGCAGATGCTGGAAATCAGATTCTGGATTAGTGGTGGTGGAAGAGCATAGCAGTTCAGGCAGCATCCGAGGAGCAGTAAAATCGACGATTCGGGCAAAAGCCCTTCATCAGGAATAAAGGCAGAGAGCCTGAAGCGTGGAGAGATAAGCTAGGGGAGGGTGGGGGTGGGGAGAAAGTAGCATAGAGTACAATAGGTGAGTGGGGGAGGGGATGAAGATGATAGGTCGGGGGCGGGGGGAGGGTGGAATGGATAGATGGAAAGAAGATAGGCAGGTAGGACGTTGTCCAGTACTTCCCAGCAGCCAAAAAACTACGCCATGTTCTTCGCAGTCTGCAACACATTATCAATGAGGATGAGCACCTCGCCAAGAAGACCTTTCCCATGCCTTCACTTCTTGCCTTTAAACACCACCAAATCTCAAACAGATCATCATTCACAGCGAACTGCCCAGCTTTCAGGACAACACCAAACAACCGTGTCACGGTAGACTCTGCAAGATGTAAAAACAATGACTGCAGATGCTGGAAACCAGATTCTGGATTCGTGGTGCTGGAAGAGCACATCAGTTTAGGCAGCATCCAAGGAGCAGCGAAATCGACGTTTCGGGCAAAAGCCCTTCATCAGGAATAAAGGAGTGAGCCTGGAGCGTGGAGAGATAAGCTAGAGGAGGTGGGGATGGGGAGAAAGTAGCATAGAGTACAATGGATGAGTGGGGGAGGGGATGAAGGTGATAGGTCAGGGAGGAGAGGGTGGAGTGGATAGGTGGAAAGGGAGATAGGCAGGTAGGACAAGTCTGGACAAGTCATGGGGACAGTGCTGAGCTGGAAGTTTAGAACTATGGTGAGGTGGGGGAAGGGGAAATGAGGAAACTGAAGAAGTCCACATTGATGCCCTGGGGTTGAAGTGTTCCAAGGCAGAAGATGAGGCATTCTTCCTCCAAGCGTCTGGTGGTGAGGGAGCGGCGGTGAAGGATGCCCAGGACCTCCATGTCCTCAGCAGAGTGGGAGGGGGAGTTGAAATGTTGGGCCACTGGGATGTGTCAGAGTGTCGACACGGATACCACCATTACATGTAGGAACACCATTACATGTGGGCGGCACGGTGGCACAGTGGTTAGCACTGCTGCCTCACAGCGCTAGAGACCCGGGTTCAATTCCCGCCTCAGGCGACTGACTGTGTGGAGTTTGCACTTTCTCCCCATGTAAATGTAGGGGTATGGGTGGTTTGCGCTTCGGTGGGTCGGTGTGGACTTGTTGGGCCGAAGGGCCTGTTTCCACACTGTAAAGTAATCTAATCTAATCACCTTCCACCATGTACATGGCAGGTACTCATGTAACTCGGCCAGCGTTGTCTATCTCATACATTACAGGCAAGGATGCCCTGAGGCATGGTACATTGGTAAGACTGAGCAGAGGCTGTGGCAAAAGTTGGATGGACATGGCACAACAATCAACAGACAGGAGTGTTCCCTCCCAGTCAGGGAATACTTCAGCAGTCCAGGACATTCAGCCTCGGACCTTGGGATGATCATCCTCCAAGGCAGACTTTGGACAGGCAACAACAAAAGTGGTAAAAACAATGACTGCAGATGCTGGAAACCAGATTCTAGATCAGTGGTGCTGGAAGAGCACAGCAATTCAGGCAGCATCTGAGGACAGGCAAAATCGACGTTTCGGGCAAAAGCCCTTCATCAGGAACAACAAAAGTGGCCAAGTAGAGGCTGGCAGCTAAGTTCAGTACCCATGGGGATGGCCATAACCGGGACCCAAGGTTCATGCCACACTGCAGGTGACCCCACTGCACTAGACGCATACACAGACACACTCCTACAGGCACACACACTCTTATGGGCAGGCATACACACCTACAGAACCATGCAGTCACGGAGACCTCTCATACACAAGCTCAAACGCATCCTCTCACAGACGTATACCTCTTTACACTCACATTCACACACATTCCCATACACACACTCTCTCACAGACATTCATACACCCTGCACACACACACACACACCCACATACAAATAAGTTTGTGGGGTGAATTTATACTTGCAGAATTACATTTCATTTTGCTCAAAAACTGCATGGATCCATGTAAGATTCTGTAAAATTTTTTTTAAAAGATGAGAATCAGTCTGAACATTGGGGCACAGACAGCCTCGCACAGGCACCTTACACCTTCTGGGCCGCCTTGACGGCTGTTGTTAAAGTTCACTTGAGAATGTAATTTGTAAAAAGTTCTGGGATTAACATATGAAAGAACTGAAACCAACATGGGTCATTCTAAGAGATGGGAGACTTAACAACCAAACCAGGTCTTTTTCAATATATTAATTTCAGGTCCATCACACTGTAAACTTTTGCTATAAATTCTGTGTCTTATGATCTTATTCTCCACAAACACCTGATGAAGGAGCAACGCTCCGAAAGCTAGCACTTCCAAATAAACCTGTTGGACTATAACCTGGTGTTGGGTGATGTTTAAATTCAAAGTCAGCCCCTCCAGCCAGCGGCCCCAAGGGTGACATGTGGGAGGCGGGATCAGTGGTCAGCCAATCAATGAGGAGGGGTGGGGTCACCCAGTGTAGGGTCGGCATCAAGAGTGACATGTGGGAGGCGGGATCAGTGGTCAGCCAATCAATGAGGAGGGGTGGGGTCACCCCAGTGTAGGGTCGGCATCAAGAGTGACATGCGGGAGGCGGGATCAGTGGTCAGCCAATCCACGAGGAGGGGGCGGGGTCATCCGGTGTAGGGGGCGGCACCAAGTGGTGACATGCGGGAGGCGGGATCAGTAGTCAACCAATCCACGAGGAGTCATCCGGTGTTGGGGGCGGCACCAAGGTGGGTGACATGCGGCGGGGGGGCGGGATCAGTAGTCAGCCAATCAATGAGGAGGGGTGGGGTCATCCAGTTATAGGGTCGGCATCAAGGGTGACATGCGGCGGGGGGCGGGATCAATAGTCAGCCAATCCATGAAGACGGGGTGGGGTCAGCCTGGGGGTAGATACTGCGCAGGCGCAGTAGTTCAGTGACGGTTTGATCACCATGGCGTCGGCTGGGACTGGGCTCGAACATCAACGTGGGGCTCATGAAGGGCCGCAGAGGAAACGAAGGGGCCCGGGACCCCTCGCCACTGCTTACATGGTCATCTACAACGTGGTAATGACGGCCGGGTGAGAGCTTGCACTTGTTAAGCCGGGTTCCAGACCGATCCCAGTCCGCTATTCCGGCCCAGGGACTGTTGGCAAATTACCATTTCTCTCGATAAGCGTCTAAAAGCCGCTGCTATCCCTCAGTGTTGACTTAATTATTATCATAATAATGCAATAGGTTTAGTAATGAATGACTTTCCAAATCCAAACCACGTTACTCCTCCGTGTTCCCCTCTCTTGCTGGATTATTTCCTATTTCTGAAAGGTTCCTAAGTGAGTGACCCTATTACAGTGGCCCTGGGAGGGAAACGGCTGTTATTTGCGGGACTTGCATTTTAAATGCAGCAAGGGTCGGCACATTAGCGCATCGGAAGAAAAAAATAAATCCTTTTTCTTTCCTTCCACCGAAACCGCATGTGCGCTAGTGATTAAGTACGTCCAGGTGCTAATTGCTGGTGAATACTGTTATAACGCGACAGCGAACTTTGTTCTGCTTTTCTGTTCCCGTGTTACGAAACCCAACTGATTTCGTTCTGTCATAACTCTACTCTTCGGGTCTTTGGGTGGTACAGATTGAACTTGCCGCTGAACGAAGTTGGCAAGCTTTGCAGGCAATAGTGAAAGCAAACTAGGGGCTTGGTACATATTTTACTGGAGATTTGGAGCAAATGTGTTTTCTCCAAATGGCAGCCATCAGCAAGCAAGTTGAGTCTCTGTCCTTGGATTGAAACTAACGATTTTTTTTTGCCAGTTTGTCCTTTGCAGTATATGCAAAAGTTGACATTTCACTTTCCTTGGGGAGAAAGGAATGTTTAAGGTTATCAAAAGATGTCTTTATTTATAGCCCTCTCAATTGTGACTTTTGCATGCAATGCAGTAACTTGTAATTATGTGCTGATTATTCTGTAACAGATCATTGTGAGATGAGACATTTTGGGAGGGCAACAAGACAATGGAGTACTCATTGAATGGTAGGACTCTAGGAAGTACAAAGCATCCTATGTGTACATGTCTACAGATCCCTGAAGGCAGCAGGGCAAGTAGATAAAGTGGTTAAAAGGCATATTGGGTGTAATGTTTATTTGTTAGGCCACAATGTTCTTGTCACTGGACTATAGGGTAGGATGTGATTACACTAGAGAGGCTGAGGAAGAAATTTTACCAAGATATTTCCTTGGCTGGATTAATTCAGCTATGAAGGGAGACTAGATAGACTGGGATTGTTTTCTTTAGAGCCAGTAAAGCTGAGAGGTGTGGGGGCTGGGGAAGGGCTGATCTGAAATGTTTAGAGGGGCAATGATAGAGATTAGTTTAGTTCCCTACAGAATAGAAACAGGCCACTAGGCCCAACAAGTCCACCTAGCACTATGGGCAACTTAGCATAGCCTGCACAGCTTTGAATTATGGAGGAAACCCAGACACTGGGAGAATGTCTGTGTGGTGTCTGCACAGTCACCCAAGGCGTGGATCGAACCTGGGTCCTTTGTGCTGAGGCATTAGTGCTAGCCACAGTGCCGCACTTAAATCGGAATGTATACCTATCCGGGAGAAAGTGAGGACTGCAGATGCTGGAGATCAGAGCTGAAAATGTGTTGCTGGAAAAGCGCAGCAGGTCAGGCAGCATCCAAGGAGCAGGAGAATCGACGTTTCGGGCATGAGCCCTTCAGGAATCTTTTTCGGGCCTGAGCCCTTCCTCAAGCAGGGCTCATGCCCGAAATGTCGATTCTCCTGCTCCTTGGATGCAGCCTGACCTCATGTATACTATCCCTTTGGTTAATAACCAGAAGCATGGTTTTAAGGCTAGGCGCAGGAGATTTAGAGGTGATTTGAGAAAAATATTGTTACCTGAAGTTTGTGGGGTGTCAGGAACGCTACCTAATATATTGGTATAGATGGGACTCCTCAAGACACTTAAGAGCTACTTTGATAAACACTTGACATGCCATAGCATTCAAGGCTGAGGGATAAGTGCTGGAAAATGGGATGATGAAGGGTTTATGACCATAACATCGATTCTCCTGCTGCTTGGATGCTGCCTGACCTGTGCTTTTCCAGCACCACACTCTTGACTGGAAAACGGGATGGTTTGACTGGCATAGACACAATGGGCCAAAGAGCCTCTTTATTTGACAAAGTAAAAAGGCTCTTGAAGGAAATAAACATATTTTTTCTAAACAAAAAAAAAAGCAGAAAGGCTTTTGTAGGGTATTGGGATCTCTCCAGACATGTAGTGACTGTAGGAAACTGTGGCAGCCAATTCATGTGCATTCAGTTTCCATAAACATTGCAGGAATAAAATCTTCTAGATGATGATGATTGAGGATAAATGTTGACTAGGACACCAACTCTGGGAGTTTGAAGGGAGCATAGGAACAAAAGGAGCCATTTTGCACTTGAGTCCTGTTCACCATTAAATAAAATAATGGTTGATCAGTGACCAAGCTCCACATACCTAAATTTACCCTATATCCCTTTAGGTTTTTGATAATATCTGAATTTTTAAAATCCATAATTGATGTCACATTAATTACTCTTTGGGTATGAAATTACAAACTTCTACTAAACAGACATGCAAGTTAAGAGCAGGATGAAGCCATTCAGCCCCTCTAGCCTGTCCCCACCCACCCCCCCATTAATAAGGTCATTGTAATTTGTAGTTCACATTTCAGTCAGTCCCTGATAAGTATGGATCTGAAGGTTATCAAGAATCGAGACACCCATTTTAAAAACATTTAGAGAACTCCATCTTTGAAACTTTTCTAATCTGCTAAAATGTATTTTTTGCTAGTTGCTTTTCTGTTAATGTTTAATTAGTTTTTCTTTGTGTCTGATTTTAAACACACTTTACAACAAGGTGCAAACTTCAATGAGCTTCAGAATGAATTTTCTTTTAATTATTAAGCAGACCTGGAATTCAGACGTGATTACCCTCTGCATTTACTCCAGTATTGCTAACCTCATACATTGTCCTCATAAATGAGTCTATTTTAGGAAAGTGCCAAGAGATTACACTTGTCCAATTATCAGTGCCTTCTGCCTTTGTTGCAGTACAGAGTGTTGGAGAAACAAAGGGGGGAGGGTGGCAGAAAAAAGAAAAATAGCAAATATCTTTTCCTGATCGGAAATGGAAACCTAACAAGCACTCCCCCAATCTGCTGCCTCAGTCAGTAAGGAGTAGCTGACCTCTTGTTGATTTGAGGTTTATATTATTTGGTTTGCAACCTTAAACATTTGTTGCAGCAGAATAATACAGCAGGTGTGAGATGGTTGAAGTCATGTGTTACTATTAATAATGTCCAAAAATGCTTGTCTTTACATAAATGACCTGAATATCACTGAAAAGAGATATGTTGCTGGCGTTTAAAATATGATGATCTTAGATTCACATGCCCTATTTCAAGGAATAGAGTATGAGTGGGTAGAATAGTGTTTTCCAAATTTTGACCATGAGCCCACTTGATGTCTTATATTGACCCTGTCACCTCACTTAAAAACTGAAAACTTGGAGGGAAAATTCTATGAACGCAGAGGTCAGTAGGGAGAAGATAAGTGAGAGAGGAGTCGGAGTTCCCCAGCAGTCATTGCTGTCCTGGAGTTTGGAACTCCCAATTTCATTTTGTGACTTCCACTGTGCTTCTGACCTCCACTTTGGGAAGCCCTGGGATTGAATCATAGTTATATACAGAGCCCTGATTAAACCACAGATAGATCACTGCGCAGAATATAGGTGTGACTAGGTCAGCATTTATTTACCATCTAATTGCACTAGTGAAAGTGATACTAAGCTGCCTTCTTGAAATGTGACTGTCCGAGGGGTACAAGTGCACCTGTAGTGTTAGTTACTAATTCCAGGATTTTGACCCAGTGACAGTGAGGAACAGTGATACACTTTCAAGTCAGGATGGTATGGGGCTTGGTGTTCCCCACAGTTTTGCTGCCCTTTCCTTTCTAGTTGGCAGTGATTGCTGGTTTGGAAGGACCTGTGTAGGCACACATGGGATGCAAGTTGGGAAAAGCTGCAAGTCTTTTGAAGGTGTCAGGGCAAATTAATAAGCCAGTAACCGAAATGTAAGCATTTTCAACTATATGCATAAAAGTCAAAGAAAGTCATGTTAAACCTTTACAAATCCTTGATTAGGTGTCTAATGGAGTGCTCTTGACAATTCTGAACACTGCTGTTTAGGAAGAATTTCCATGTCTTAGAGGAGATTCTGGAATGTTTAGCAGCATAATGCCAAAGACAAAGGGCTTTCTCATTACGTGGACAACTTAGAGAACCTGAGATTGTTTCCCCTTGGAGTATGAAAGGTTAAGGTGTTGGAAATGAATGGCAGTATTCAGAAAATCACGTTTAGATTAAGGAAGGAGGAGAAAGTCTTAGGTTTAAAATAATTTGCAAAAAAACCTAGAAAGGAGATGTTTTTACGTAGTGGGTTGTTAAGATCTGGGGCAAGTTACTTTTTTTCTAAAATGCAACATGGGTTGGGCCAGCATTTATTGCTCATCCCCGGTTGCCTTGAGTAGCTAATAGTGAGCTGTTATCTTGAACCTTTGCAGTCCATGTGCTTGAGTGGCAGATTCTGAAGGGGCTTCCTGAAAGGCAGTAATGAAGTGGAATGTTGATTTGATGTGGAATAACGTGGAAGGAAAGAGCTGGAGTGTGAACCTAAATTAGACAACTTTTTTTTAAACAGATATAAAAACCCAACAAACTGTGGATGTTGTAAATCAAAATCAAAAACAAAAACAAAACCTGCTGAAAAAGCTCAGCAGGTCTGGCAGCATCTGTAGAGAGAAATCAAAGTTAATGTTTTGGGACTGGTGACCCTTGCATAGAACTGCCAGACTTGCTGAGCTTTTCCAGCAATTCTTGTTTTTTGTTCTTGGCATAGGTATGCTGGGCTGAATGGTTTTAGACTTTTAAGATTCTGCATGACCATTCAAAACCAGGTCCAGGCTCAGCTGTCATGACTCCCTGCTGTGTCTGGACAATCTATTAACTATATCTATCTATTAATTGTTCTGGCTTGGAGACTGCAGATATCCGGAATTGTAAAGTGGTCTTAGTGACCATCGCAACAATGACCAATTATTGTTTGTTTTAATCTATCTGGATCCCTCGCGTCCTTCAGGGAAGGAAATCTGTTGTTCTTGTGTTTGAAGTACCAATTTGAGACGGCTTGGGAATCTCGGGACTTGACCTACAAGCCTCTCTCGGTTCATCCCGGAGATTGTACTCCGTGGTAGTCTGGAATATAAAACTCTTACAGACAGTTTAGTTTAAATTACTACCTTTTTTTTATTTACCAGTGGCATCTATGTTACCCTATAAGATAGATACCTACAAGCCAGGCTTGAACTAAGGTTCTAACTCTATTGGCAGATTAGCAGTGCCAGCTCTTACCCCTAAGAGTGCTCTCAGGCTACTCTCCTTATTGCTGCAAACAAGCTATCTTTTATACAAAATTTGGTATTAAAGTTACAAAAACGCCACATGTCCTTAATCAGATAAGCAGCAATAAAATGGCAAAAAGTTTGCAGAAGAAGAGGAACTCATTGACTGGTTTGTGTATGCTTGACGAATTAAGCTGCGTGCATGTCAAAGTGGGAAACCTTGATCAAGCCCAAGTGGCCGATTGCTTTGGCTTGATAACATTTCCTTTTAACTGTGCATCATAATAAGGAACTAGTCTAAACTATGTGGAAAGGTCATGAGGTAAACTTGCTCAGCTAACATGTCTAATATCATTGTCCTACAGAATGGCTTTTTCTTTTAAAATCATCTTTGATTCCCCAGAATGCAAATTCAATTCATAACATTCCCAGATGTCGAGCTCCAGGGCGCAGCGCACAAACATTCAATCCATGACAAACCAATGTTCACTCAAATCAGACCACAAAGTTACTCTTTCCACTGGCTTCAGTCCTGGCTGTCTGTCCCTGACACCCCTCAGTCAGTGAATGAAATGCCCCCCTCCCCAGCTGCCGGTCAAGCACTTACCTGCATTTCCTTAGCAGATGTATAACATGTAAGGCTGCAAACTTTCTCACTTAATAAATGTGACTCCAGATACACAGTAATGTGCGGTTGACTCTGAACTGTCCTCTGGAATAGCCAAGCAAAGCACTTAGTTCAAAGGCAATTGGGGATGGATAACAGATGCTGGTTTCGCCAGCAGCGCCTACATCACATAAGAGTATAAAGAAAGAGTCATTGGTGTTGAGACAGGCTTGAAACTGTTGGGACTCTTGTGAAGGGGAGCTGCAACTGATGTGGGTGAAGACAACTTAACACTGTGCAAGTAGGAACTGCTGCTCCAATACTGTAGCTAAATAAATTGGATTAACCAAAAGAGAGATCCTGGTGCCCTTAATGGCTCTGACACCAGGTTTGCTGCTGAGCTGAATGATGTCACAGTACAGCAATTTTATTTGATAAATATTCTGTTTCTTCAGGTGGTTGGTCATCGCAGTGGGTTTGATCCGAGCTGGCTTGGCAAGGGGCACATACCATGGTCTTTATTATTCCATCGAGAAGCCACTGAAGTTCTTTCAGACAGGAGCGTTGCTGGAGGTGGGTAATACATATGGTCTCCTTTTATGGAGAGCAGTTATGGCTGGGGCCTCCTTTGGCATGATGTGATAAACATGTTGTAATATTTATTTCACTCAACTTGTGCTGTTGCAGAGTTTGTAGCTCAGCAATTCTGTTGTACCTCTGGTAATGGCAGCACTGCTTATTATTCAAAATTGATGTAATCCTTTATGAACACATCAACCATCTTGTATCTTAGAACCAAGCAGGGATTGTGTAATGTTTCTGCCCCTATTGGATGGTGCAAGAACTGTCAATTGCTTAGTTGTTTTGGTACTGAAATTTTGCTGGTTAATGCCTGGCTATATTGTGGTTAATCTACACAAACCACAGGAGGACTTTGGTGTGCAGGTTAAGATTAGATTCTCTACGGTGTGGAAACAGGCTCTTCAGCCCAACAAGTCCACACCGCCCCTCCGAAGAGAAACCCATTCCAGTACCTGATATTTACCCCTGACTAACACACTTAACACTGTGGGCAATTTAGCATGACCTGCACATCTTTGGATTGTGGGAGGAAACCAGAGCACCCAGAGGAAACCCACGCAGACACGGGGAGAATGCGCAAACTCCACACAGACAGGTGGGAATCGACCCTAGTGCTGTGAGGCAGCAGTGCTAACCACTGAGCCACCGTGCTGCCCACAAAGAACTTCAGCTTTATTCAAATAACCTGAAGAGAGTCTACCTTAGGCTGGCTAAACAGAATTGCCTGTTGTCTGTCTGACACATGCAGATAACCATCAACCTTTTATAGCCCTGTCATTACATATGCATATGTTGCTTACCTTTCATTTTTTACTATAAACAGAAATCTTCAGTCCTAGTCTTTCTCTTATTCTGTCTACAGGAATCTGTTTGCACTTTTGTATGCTGCCAAGGCTGTTACAGGCCTTAGATTCCTTTTCAGTCACACCCCCTGGCATGGACCCTTGTGGTGATCAAAGTTTACGTCTGCAAAAAATGTGCTTACAGTACTAGCTTGTAAGATATCAACTTACTCCTGCTGTGATTTCTTTCTTTAATATAAAATCTTATTTAATTCCCACTACATCTGCAATAGGACAGAAGTGTAGGTGCTGGAAGTCTTAAACACTCAAAGGTAGCTAAATCCCCAAGACCTGATCAAATGTATCCCAGACCATTGTGAGAAGCTAGGGAAGAAATTGTGCAGCCCTTAGTCAATGTATTTGTATCATCAGCTGCAAAGCGTCATGCGTCGGAAGACTGGAGAGTGGCTAATGTGCCATTTAAGGTTGCAAGGAAAAGCGAGGGGACTATAGACTGGGGCGCCTAACATTAGTGGTGGGTAAGTTGGAGGAGATTCTGAGACTACACCTCTGTCAAAAAACAAGGGCTGATTAGGTACAGTCAGCACTGAAGTTTATGAAGAAAGGCCAAGAAGATAAATGAGGTAGAACAACATAGTTAACAAAAGCGTTTAAGGCTTTGTAGTGAATAGAAGAGGTTAGGTAGAAGGCTCAAAAGTCAAACCTCCAATGTAGTACTCTCTCTGGTTTATCTGATTACCACATTCTCATGAGAGTAGGAATAAAAAATGAACAGAGAAATCAATGCACCACTTCTCCTGCCAATGTGCCAGGAATCAGATTTTTGGATCATTGAGATCTCTTCTGAAGCAGGAAAAACCTGTTCCGAAGGGATGGTTTTCACCTGAACTGGAAAGGGTTGGCAGGATCCGAAGTAGCGCAATAGAAAGATAGATGAGGATAGTTTGGAATCAGAAAAGAGTAAGTCTAAGAATAAGGTAACTCTGAAGAATTGAATTAATTTCATTACAGGTAAGGCTAAACTTGGGGCATGTGTGGGAACATTGGACTGGGATGTCATAGCTATCACAGAAACTTGGCTGAGAGAAGGACGTTACTGGCAGCTTAGTGTTCTGGGTTTTCCATCCTATAGGAAGGAAGGATGGAAAAGGAGACAAAAGCAGAGGGAGTGCTGTTCTTGATTTAAGGAAAGCATTCATTACTGTAATTGGAGACGGTATTTCTGAGGGATCATCCTGAGTAGAAATAGAAATAAGAAAGGGATGATCACCTTGATGGGGTTGTACTATAGGTCTTCCAATAGTCAGAGGGACATTGAGAAGCAAATATATCAGAGACCTCTCTACGTATGTAAGAATGATAAGGTTGGAATAGTGGGGGGTTTTAATTTTCCAAGCATTGACCCGGGCTGCCATAGTGTTAAAGGCTCGGATGGTGAGGAATTTGTTAAATGTGTTCAAAAAATTTTGATTATGATTTTTATGTAAATGCTTCTACTAGAAAAGGAGCAAAACCTGATCTCCTCTCAGGAAATAAGTGAAGTGTTAGAGGGACACTTTGTGACCAGTGATCATAATTCTGTTAATTTTAAAATAGTTATGAGGCTAAGCCTTCCATTAAAATTAAGTTCTTAATTGGAGTAAAGAAAATTTTTAATGGTATGAGACAAGAATTTTCAGAAGTTGGTTGGAGTAGACTGTAGGTAAAGGGACAGCTGACAAGTGGGAGACTTTCAAAAGTTCAGAGGCGCAATGGATGAATAATGATATTGACATTTCTTCAAGAGTAAGAAAAGAATTATAGATATAGGACACTGGGATCAGATAAATCTCTTAGAATACAAAGAGTGTTGGGGAATTCTTAAGAGGGAAATCAGGAGGGCAAAGAGGGAATATGAAATAGCCTTGGCAGATAAGGTTAAGGATAATCCAGAGTTCCTACAAGTATATTGAGAGCAGTACGTGAATGGGGCCTCCAACATCGATGACTTCATTGATTTTTTTTAACCTGAGGTGATGGGAGAGATAGTAAAAATTTACATGCAATATTCATTTACTGTGAAGAGAAAAGGAGGCTGGAGAACTTGGGGAAATAAATTTTGATGTTGTGAAAACATTTCACATTACAGAAGAAGAGATGCTAGAGTTCTAAACACAAGTGGATAAATCTCTAGGACCTAGTAGAGTGTATTCTAGGACGTTGTGGCAAGTTACAGAAGAAATTGCGGGGCTCCTAGCAAAGATATTTGTCACCTATAATTGAGTGGGATGCCAGAGGACTGGAGTGTGGCTAACATCGTGCCTTCATTTTTAAAAAAGGCTATAAGGAGAAGCCTAGGAACTATAGATTTGTGCCTGATATCAGTGGTGGATAACTTGTTAGAGGTGATTCTGAAAGAGAAGATTTACATGCATTTGGAAAGGCAAGGATTGATTCGGGATAATTAGTGTGGTTACGTGAGGGCAATGATTTGTCGTTTTTGAGGAAGCAACCAAAAAGATTGAGGGCAGCATGGTAGACATTTACTAAAATCTTTGACAAGGTTCTGCATGGTAGATTAATTAGTAAAGTTAGATCACATGGGATTCAGGTGACCTTGCCAACTGAATACAAATTGGCTTGATGGTAGGGACTGTGGTGGTGAAACGTTTTAGGACTGGAGGCCTGTGATCAGTGGTATTCCATAGGATTTTGGTGCTGGTTCCACTTTTTTTTTTTTGTCGTTTTATCAGCTGTTTGGATGAGAATTTATGAACGGTTAGTCAGTTTTGGATGACACCAAAAATTGGTGGTATAGTGGACAGTGAAGAAGTTTATCCAAGAGTTCAATGGGATCTTGATCAACTGGACCAGTGGGCTGAGGAATGGCAAACGGGGTTTAATTCTGATAAATGAGAGTTGCATTTTGGTAAGATGAACAAGGGCAGGACTTGCACAGTTAATGGTAGGGCCCTGGGGAGTGTTATAGAACAAGGACACCAAGGGGTGCTGGTTCCTTGAAAGTTTTGTCACAAGTAGACAAGATAGTTAAGAAGGCGTTTGGCACATTTGCCTTCATTTGTCAGAACATTTGAGTATAAAAGCTGGGACATAATGTTACAGTTGTACAAGATGTTGGTGAGGCCAACCATGTTTGAACAATAAATGTTCACCTTGCCAGTGATGCCTACATCCTACAAGTGAATAAAAACTGGACAAGACGAGAACACTAGGTCAGAGTTTGTAGTACATTTGCAGTATGTACAACTCTAGTCGCCTTGCTATAGGAATGATGTTATTAAACTGGATAAGCTGGGATGTTTTTTTTCCCTGGAGCATAGGAAGTTGAGGGGTGAGATTTTGGAGGCTTATAAAATTGAGGAACACAAAGGTAAATAACAAAGGTCATTTTTTTTTTTCCCCAATCGTGAGGGTGTCCAGAACTGGAAGGCATAGTTTTAAGGTGAGAGGGGAAATATTTAAAAGGGATCTGAGGGGCAACTTTTTCGCACAGGATGATTCATATTTGGAATGAGTTGCCACAGGAACTGGTGGTCGTTTACAATTACAACATTTTAAGATATTTGAACAGGTATGTGGAAATGCAAGGTTTAGACAGATATAGGCCAAATGCAGGTAAATGGGAGTAGTTCAGTTTAGAAAACCTGATCAGTGTGGACAAGTTGAGCCAAACTCCTGTTTCTGTGCTGGATACGTCAACAATTGCAAGATGGCTTGAAATGGTGCTTTGATTGGAGAAGAGTTGTTTGAGGGGGTTAATTGGCATGCATGATTAGTGGAAACTGGAAAAGCCTGACTTAGTATCTACTTCAGGCTGCATTCCATCAAAATCCTATTCCTAATGTCCTGTTGAACTTTCTTTAACAATCGGTTGGAAGAGGGTTAACTTGTATCTCTCAAGAATTGGGAACTGCTTGGCCTGGAGTCTACTCCAGCATTCAATTCAATAGTGGCTCTTCTAATTGCAGCCTCAGATTTGCTTTCACTTCCATTCCCATAATTCTTAGTCCTTTGCTTGGAAAATTACTTAACTTGGTCTTGAATGAATTCAATGATTCACCTCTGGAGGAGAGAATTGCAAAAATGAATAACCATTTTTTGAAAAACTTGCCCTTTTTAATTCCCTTGTGGGATGTGGGTGTCACTGACAAGGCCAATATTTATTGCCCAATCCTAATTGTCCTTGAGAAACTGGTGGCAGCCCAGCAACACTGAAGGAATGATGTTTTATTTCCAAGTCAGGATGGTGAGTAGCATTGAGTAAAACCTCCAGGAGGTGCTGGTGTTCCCACATCGTCTGCCCTTGTCCTTCTAGCTTCAAGTGGTCATGGGTTTGGAACGTGCTATCCAAGGATTGTTTGAATTTTATGGTACCATTTATAACAGGGGTGGACAATTAATTCTTCCAAGGGGCTACATGAGAAACCTGAGTTATGTTGGAGGGTCAAACCAACAATAAGTTGAACATTAATTCTGCTCAGTATTAATTTTCTTCCATTGTAAAAAGTACTAAATTATATAGTTTTGCACTGGTTCTTAGAATGAAAGAATAAGGATATTCTGTTACAATAAAGATATGAAATTGTGGAGTAGGTCAAATATAGAAGAAATAAACAGTAAAAACAATTTCAATATTTCATTTTATTTTTAACATGTTAATCTCTCAAACCAATAATGAAAGGTTGTTTCATTATTGTTCAGTATTACAAACAACTCTATACAAAAAGCAGCAAGTGCTTTTGATGTTTTTCAGTTCACTTTACTTTTTTTAGTGAGAAAAATCCAGTCTGTTCTGGGCTTGAACAAGTGCACTGAAATCTGGTTGAATATCTGAAGTGGATATGCAAAGGACAGCTGAGAGGTGAACATCAGTGATGGAGGATCTGTATTTGGATTTGTTGAACTTCATCACTGAGAATGTCTGTTCGCATATATAAGTGGATCCAAAGAGGACTAGAATCTTCTGAGCATGCCTCCTCATGTGTGGAAAGTTCTCCTCTTTGAGGGAAGAGTAAAAATCGAGCAGTGAGACTGATCTAAAGTACTCTGCCAGAAGTGTGTTAGAATGCAGGTCAATGAGTTCAAGCTGAACATCACTAGGTGCATTCTCCACATTGCATGTAAATGGGAAAAAAATCATGTGCATTTCATTCTTAACAATTTTTTAAAGTCTTGAAATTGCCTTAAATTCACCACGCAGTACCTGTCGAGGTGATCAGCTGAAGGTGCAGCTTTCTTCAGTGTTGGCAAGTGGGTGAGAATGTTGTCCTCCATTTGGCTTGAGAAGCTGCAACTTTCTCATAAAAGCCTTTACCAAGTTGTACATTTTAGGCACAATAAGGCCCTTGCACTGCAGTTTCACATTTAGTTCATTCATAAGTGCAGTCACATCAACCGCCGCAAAACCAAGGTCTGCAATCCAGCCTGCATCTGAAAGCTGTGGACTGCCATTCTTTCTTCACACAAATCTTGAATCTCTTCTCTCAGGTCCTATACACTTTTTTTCAGCATTTTGCCCAGGCTGAGCCACCTGACAGCTGTGTGGTAGCTTATGTCACGATGTTCAGTCTCATTTTCCTCAAATTGCAACAAACTGCCTGTGATTCAAAGCTCTTGCCCAGATGAAGTTAACGATTTTAGTTACAACATCAACCACATAGTTAATTTTTAACACTGACTTACACAACACTTCCTGATGTATAATACAATGCAAACATACCAATTTCTGTTCAGGGTCAATTTCTGTCACTTTATCCTGCATTCTCTTTAAGAGTCCAACATTATTTTCCATTAGATTTGGACAACCATCTGTTGTCACACCCACCAGCTTGTCCCATTTTAGTCCCAAAGTGTCCAAACATGCATTTTCTTCCATGAACAAATCATTACCAGTTGTTGTTCCTTTCATTGACTGCATGGCTGCCAGCTCCTTTGTGATTTTAAAGTCCGTAGTTATCCCACTTACGAAGGGGAGTAGCTCGGCTGTGTCATGTGTGTCGCAGCTCTCCTCCAAAGCCAAGGGAAAAATGTCAAAGTTGACTGCTCTGCTGCAGCTGAAGCTCCAGATTTCTCTCAATGTCCCCAATCCTTCTCGCTACAGTGCGTCAGGAAAGGGGCACATTCTGAAATGCCTCCTTTTTCCTCCGGGCATATTAGTTCTGCAGAGTCCAACAAGCACTCCTTAATAAACTTTCCATCAGAAAACTGTTTACTGTTTCTGGAGATTTTGTGGGATATGACATAACTTGTCTTGACAGCTGCATCTCTGGATATGTGAAGTTTAGTAAAAAGTCTTTGGTTATGCAGCTTAGCTAGCATAGCATCCGACTCCCTTGCCCACTCTTGATCAGACAAGTTGTACTTCTCGGCGTGTTTGGTCACGTAGTGGCGATTCAAATTATAATCCTTGAACACAGCGACCTGTGCACCACAAACCAAGCACACTGCTTTACCTCTGATTTCTGTAAATAAATATCTAGCAGTCCATGTCTCATTAAAAACGCAGCGTTCTGTATCAACCTTCCTTTTTTGGCGTGAGCTGACATTTTGAAGGCTAGCCAACAAGCATCACATTTAGCTGTTCATGCACGCACGTACATGGACATGTGCATCCATGCATAAATTAAAAAAATGCATCCTTTTCAAAACAAAAGCAACAGTTGTATTGTGTGCATGGCATAAATACTTTTTCATTTATGTTCTAATTTAAGATTGACTCCTGCGGGCCGTGAAATGCCCAAGTCTGCTTTATAACCTTGCAGAACAATGTGATTCATTGTACAGAAAATACATCATTGGATTTTAGTCAACAGATCAGGCAGTATTTGTGGAGGAAGAAGGAATGGTTAACATTTTAGCTCTGGACTGCTCATCCCAGGTGGAATAATGTAATATGTCCTGAGCACAATTGCAAGCTCAAAGGTCAGACAGGAAGAGGTGGAAGATAGGCAGGACAGAACAGAAGGAGATATTTGGTTCACCAAGCATGTGCCAGAATAATCCAGTCAGCCAGTTCTGCATTGTTATTCTGACTAATTGTTGAGTAGGCAACATTGCAGCCCAATTTGCACAGTCAAGGCCATACAATTAACTGAAAATTGATCATGTAATACGTTGACTACAGTTGGCTCTGCTATAATGAGCTTTTGTTTGTGAATTGGCTCTAATGCAATTGAAGAATTTAGACCATTCTTTCTAGAACATGAACCTCCCTCCCTTGTATTGGCTAGAACGTGATTCTGGTCCCATTGGTTTAAATAGTGCTGCTAATATGTGATTTTCTTAACATGGGATCATGTTATATCAGAACAGACTGTACTGGGAAGACCCATGTGTCAGGTGACATCTGAAGAGGTGAACTGAGTTAAGGTTTCATGTAAACAATATATCATCACCACAAAAACAGTGAAGGTCTTTGTAATATTTTTGAGTTTTGCGTTCTGTTTGAAAGAAGTGGGCCCAAGATTCTTATTTAAAACTTGAATAAGAACAGTTAAAAAGATGAGGACAGAGCTCACGGCAATGAACTGCCAAATTAGATTAAGGGATAATCAATGGAGATGCAGCTGCAGACATTTTAGTGAGAGAACACAGAATTCATTTCAACAAGCAAGAAGTCCAAAGTTCCAGTTAAGCAAGGATGCTGGATCCGAAAAGTTTAAACCTTGTGCTTTTTAATTTGACATTGGACAAGTGATAGGTCAGTGAATTGTACAGAATTTAAGTAACTGCAAAGAATGACTAAGATTCATCAGAAATGAAAATTAATAGTATGAGGGAAAGCTAGCCTGAAATATTTTAAAAATCAAAAATTGGTACAAATATTTTTACAAGAGTTGACTGTGAGCACTGGTCTTGTATAGCAAAGGAATGTGGAGTGTTATGCACAATAGGGAGCCGACGCTTAAAGGTATTTTGCATTGGTCCTCACTATAAAAGATACAGGTAGCACCCAAAAAAAACTGTAAATCGGGAAATAGAAAGGAGGGAAGACCTCAAAAAGACAAGGACACAAATGATTGTCAGAGCTGCAGTCTGAAATATCCTCTACTCTTAATGAACAGATACAAATACCCAAATTAGCAGAAGTCGGCCATTTGGCCCCATGAGCCAGCTCTGTCATTCAATACAATGATAGCTGATCTGCTAGTGTTTTAAATTCCACACTGCTGCTTATTTCAAAACCAGTGATTTCCCCTGTGCCTAGCAAGACACTGTCTGCCTCCTTTTAAGATTCAATGACCTGTCATCACCTTCTGAGGCAGAGTTTCAAAGTGTCACGACCCTCAAATTCCCCTTATCTCTGTAGCACCTTATCAAAGAAAACAAAGGTTATTGTGGAAAATAAAAACTCAAGGTGTGGTAACACTGCCGTGGATAGAATATTGAATGGCTAATAGGAAACAAACAGCATAAATAGATGTTCTTTGTGATTGGCAATATGTAACAAGAGCTGTCACAGGAACCAGTACTGGGACCTCTATTTTGCAATTTATAGAAATTATGAATGAGGAACCGAGGTATCGGCGTTAAATTTTCATTATGAAATGAAGGTAGGTAGCAGAAAACGTTGTGAATAGGGCACACGGTTGCCTTGTGATATATACAGGAGAAAGGGAGGACTGCAGATGCTGGAGACCAGAGTTGAAAAATGTGGTGCTGGAAAAACACAGCAGACCAGGCAGCATCCGAGGAGCAAGAGAATTGACATTTTGGGCATAAGCCCTTCAGGAATGTGATATATACAAGTTAGTATGGTTTGCTCTTGCTCTGAGAGCAACCCTGTGGACCTCTGGAGTATGGCTTCAATTTGGATGGATTTATAACCGCCTCCTATTCTATGTGGCACTATCCTGGCTGAAAAACAGGTATCTAGCCGAAAACCACTTCTCGATTTTAGCCTATTGAGGGCTTTTGAGTGCTTTTTGAATATTGTACATGTCTTTGTGGCAGTCATTCAGGTGACACTTGCCGTGAGGGAGCAGTAGTCAATCTTGATTTGAGTTTGACGAAAAGTCTGTTTTTTTTTGTTTGGGGGGGGGGGATGCAGTTGAATCTTAAACTGGTGATATAAGGGTGTTTGTTTGTTTGTTTTTTGTGAAGGTTTTTAACTGGGATAAATTGGACTCAAGTAGACAGGGTAGTGAAGGTGTTTAGTGTGCTTGCGGTACACTTTTGAGTATAGGAGTTGGAAGGTCATGTTGCAGCTAAGCAGGACATTGGTTCGGCCACTTTTGGAATTATGTTCAGTTCTGGTCTCCCTGTTGTAGGAAAGATTTAAAATTGAAAGGGTTCAGAAAAGATTTAGAGATGTTGCCAGGGTTGGAGGATTGGGGCTATAGGGAGAGGCTGAATAGGTTGGGGCTACTTTCTCTGGAGTGTCAAGCTGAGGGGTGACCTACATAGAACAGTACAGTGCAGAACAGGCTCTTCAGCCCTCTGTTGCACTGACCTGTGAACTAATCTAAGCCCAACCCCCTACATTGTTCCATCATCCATGTGCTTATCCAAGGACTGTTTAAATCTCCCTAATGTGGCTGAGTTAACTACATTGGTAGGCAGGGCATTCCACACCCTTGCCACTGAGTAAAGAATCTGCCTCTGGCATCTTTCTTATATCTATCACCCCTCAATTTGCAGCTGTGCCCCCTGAACAAGCCAACATCTCATCCTCAGAAAA
The DNA here is from genome assembly GCF_037043375.1 of Chiloscyllium plagiosum. Taxonomy (NCBI): domain Eukaryota; kingdom Metazoa; phylum Chordata; class Chondrichthyes; order Orectolobiformes; family Hemiscylliidae; genus Chiloscyllium; species Chiloscyllium plagiosum. The sequence continues at coordinate 107,594,097 of NW_028270145.1, read as the reverse complement.
AGACTCACTGTCCACCCTATCTAATGCTCTGATCATCTTGTATGTCCCTATTAAATCCCCTCTTAGCCGCCTTTGTAGAAATTTATAAAATCATGAGGGGTATGGATAGGGTACATAGCCAAGAATCTCCAACGTAACTTGAAATTTAATATTCTTTCATGGGCTTTTGTGTGAGAATGACTTCTCGAATGGGATTTGGTGATTTGTTTGACGCTTAACTGTCCTCAAGTGACGAGCCATTCAGTTTAAGAGAAACTAAGAATGGGCAGCAATGGCTGGCCTTATCATTGGCACCCACGTCCCATGATAGGAAAACAGTGAGCAGTTTGACGAATGGGTTGTTTTGCAGTTTAACAATAGAGCCTGCTATCCTGTACATTCTATAATTCCTCTTCAAAATAGCTGAAAGAATAGCAGCACCATGTTTAATATTTGACTTGTCTCCTTTTTCTTTCAGATTCTTCATTGTGCTGTAGGTATGTATGCACCTCTCTTTTTTTTTTTCTCCCCCCCATTTGATTTTTTTTAAAGTCCATCACAAGTTAGTTTTCCATATGGTGGACAGTATTGCATGTTCATCAAACCCTCATGCATCAGATGGTATGTCTCTATCTTGGTGAGCTAGTGTATTTTTAAAACCCTGGTTTAGTTAACCAACTGGAAGGATCAGGTTTATTGAATTATTGTTGGGTCTCACTAGATTTGAGACAGGAAATTGGAGGGAAAGTAGGTCACTTGACCTGTCAACTGCTATTCAAGCAAACTATTGCCATTTACCCCCCACACCATCTAGAAATCTATCCATTTTCGTCTTGAATATCCTCCAGTGATTAAGCTTCCACAGTTCTCTGGGGTAGAGAATTCCAAATCTTCATCAGATGAAGAAGTTTCATCTCATCTCAGTCTTCAATATCCTGGTTCATATTCAGATTGCCATCTGGTTCTCGAACTAGGCAAATATCTTCCCTGCTTCTTTTCCCAGTGTTGATTCTGTTCAGCAAGAAGCACCGGATATGATCCAACCTTTATCCTCACCAACAGATCACCACAGACCCAATACATATGGAAACTAGGTCAAGCAAGGCTAAACATTACACCAACTCTGTGCCTCTCATCACCGCCTACTTCAGTGATTAAATTCAACATTGCCAGTATTGAGGTAGTGCTTATTGTTCAACTAGATGAGGCTTCCAAATCAAGCTTGCTGCTTTAAGGTTCATTATGGCAAGTAATTACCAAGAGGGTGGAGGAAACATTTCAAGGATGTCCTCAAAGCCTCCCTAAATACATGCAACATCTCCAACTCTTGTCCAAGACACTCAGACAAGAGAAGAAACATTGATGAAGCTGCCAACCATCTCAAACATCTCTAGACCCAGTTAGAAGCCAAATGCATACTGTGACAGGAGTGTGCAACCTCTGTGTCCCATTCACCTACCCCACCTATGGCAGGATGTGAAAATCCAAATTGGACTGTTTAGTCACGTTAGGCATTGTATCCCCGGAGTGGAAATAAGTTATCCTTGTTCGCGAGCAACTTCTGACGAAAATCTTTCTTCGTTTCAATCAGATCATTTCTCATTCTTGGAAACTCCCTACCGAATACAGACCCAATTTCTTAAAACTCTAAGACAGTCCCACCAATCCAGGGTTAACCTCTATTTCACTCCAATGGCAAGTGTATCCTTCCCCCTTAAGAAAACTAAAACTCAGGCTACAGGTCTCACCAGACTCTATACAGATACATCAAGACCTCATGTGCTGTAGTCCCTTGCAATGAAGGCCTTTCCAGTTACTTGCTGACCTACATGCTAGTTTTTAGTATGCCATATTTCCTTTTTTTTTGGGATGAATAAGGACACCCAGGTCCCTTTTGGACATCAACTCTCTCCAACCCTTTGACCTTTGAAGTAGTGGGATGTACCTACTAGAGAAGGTGCAAAACAGAGCAGGTGACTGAGGTGTCAGCGAGGGAGCACTTTGGGACCAACAGCATTAATTCTATTAGTTTTAAAATAGTGATGGAAAAGGATAGACCAGATCTAAAAGTTGAAATTCTAAATTGGAGAAAGGCCAATTTTGGCGGTATTGGGCAAGAACTTTCAAAAGCTGATTGGGGGCAAATGTTCACAGGTAAAGGGGCAGCTGGAAAATGGAAAGTCTTCAGAAATGAGATAACCAGAATCCAGAGAAAGTATATTCCTGTTCGGGTGATAGGGAATGCTGGATGACTAAAGAAATTGAGGGTTTGGTTAAGGAAAAGAAGAAAGCATATGTCTGGTATTTTCAGGATAGATCGAGTGAATCCTTAGAGTATAAAGGAAGTAGGAATATACTTGAGGGAAATTGGGAGGGCAAAAAGGGGCATGAAATAGCGTTGGCAAATAGATTTAAGGAGAATCCAAAGGGTTTTTACAAATATATATTAAGGACAAAAGGGTAATTAGGGAGAGAATAGGGCCCCTCAAAAATCCGTAAGGCAGCCTATTTGTGAAGCTGCAGGAGATGGAGATGCTAAACAAGTATTTTGCATCAGTGTTTGTTGTGGAGAAGAACATGGAAGATACAGAATGAGGGGAAATAGATGGTGACGTCTTGAAAAATATCCATATTACAGAGGAGGAAGTGCTGCATGTCTTGAAGTCCATAACAATGGATAAATCCCCGGGACCTGATCAGGTGTACCCTGGAGCTCTGGGAAGCTAAGGAAGTGATTGCTGGGCCCCTTGCTGAGACATTTTGTATCATCAGTCACAGGTGAAGTGCTGGAAGACTGGAGATTGGCTACCATGGTGCCACTGTTTAAGAAAGGTGGTAAGATAAAGCCAGAGAACTACAGACTGGTGAGCCCATTGTTGGTAGTGGGCAAGCTGCTGGAGGGAAAGAAAAAGACTGATTGGGGTAGTCAGCATGACTTTGTGTGTGAAATCACATCTCATGAACTTGATTTGAGTTTTTTGAAGAAGTAACAGAGGATTGATGAGGGCAGAGCAGTGGACGTGATCTATATGGACCTCCGTAATGTGTTCGATAAGGTTCCCCACTGGAGAATGATCAGCAAGGTTAGATCTTGTGGGATAAAAGGAGAACTATCCATTTGGATACAGAACTGGCTCAAAGGTAGAAGATAGTGGGTGATGGTAGTGGGTTGCTTTTCAGACTGGAGGCCTGTGACCAGTGGAGTGCCACAAGGATTGGTGCTGGATCCACTACTTTGTCATTTATGTCAATGATTTGGATGCGAGCATAAGAAGTATAGTTAGTATATTTGCAGATGACACCAAAATTGGAGGTGTAGTGGACAGCAAGGAAGGATCTTGATCAGATGGGTCAATGGGCTGAGGAGTGGCAGATGGAGTTTAATTCAGATAAATGTGAAGTTCTGCATTTTGGGAAAGCAAATCTTAGCAGGACTTATACACTTAATGGTAAGGTCCTAGGGAGTGTTGCTGAACAAAGAGATCTTGGAGTGCAGGTTCATAGCTCCTTGAAAGTGGAGTCACAGGTAGATAGGATAGTGAAGAAGGCATTTGGTATACTTTCCTTTATTGGTCGAGAGTATTTGAGTATAGGATTTGGGAGGTCATGTTGCGGCTGCACAGACATTGGTTTGGCCACTTTTGGAATATTGTGAGCAATTCTGGTCTCCTTCCTACTGGAAGGATGTTGTGAAACTTGGAAGAAATCAGAAAAGATTTAAAAAGATGTTGCCAGATTTGAGCTATAGGAAGAGGCTGAACAGGCTGTGGCTGTTTACCCTGTAGCATCTGCGGCTGAGAGGTAACCTTCAAGAGGTTTAAAAAATGAGGCATGGACAGGGTAAGTAGACAAGTCTTTTCCCTGGGGTGAGGAGTTCAGAAATAGAGGGCATAGATTTAGCATGAGAGGGGAAAGAGATAAAAGGGACTTAAGGGGCAATGTTTTCAGAGGGTGGTGCATGTATGGACTGAGCTGCCAGAGGAAGTGGTAGGTGTTGGTACAATGACTGCAATTAAAAGGCATCTGGATGGAGATATGAATAGGAAGGGTTTAGAGGGATATGGGCATGTGTTGGGAAATGGGATTAGATTAGGATATCTGCTCAACATGGACGAGTTGGACCGAAGGGTCTGTTTCCGTGATGTACATCTCTGACTCTGTTATGCCTCACACTTGGTCGCAATGTTGTGACTCTTTTTCCCAACAATATAGCAAATCAGAATTCCACTTCCTGGGATAAGGATGCAAATACCAACACCACATGATGCAGTGGGTTAACTCTTGTCACCTTTTCACCCATGAGCTGGATTTCAAATAGCATAACAAAATAGAGGGGCCACCTCTGAAACTTCAGGAAAAACAAACTACTGGTCCTCTGAATGAAGTTCCACAAGGGTGGGGACATGCACAGCATTTCAGGTTTCCATGTTCGCTCAGCCTGCAGGAGTAGCTAATTTGGAAAACTCCAAATACTGGTGCACAAGACGTTTGGGGCTGAGATACATTGCTCATGCAGAACTTTGAGAGCAGATGCAGTATCAAGTCTATGTACCTGACCTTGGAGTATAAGATGCTGAGACTTGTTAATAAAAATGGAAAGTATTTAATTCCCTGTGCTAATGTCCTGATATGCACTTTCTTTCAAGATTTATATATTAAAAAAAACTTCGAAGATTTGCAAAGATGCATGAATCGAGGTAGTGGGTGTGGCAGTAATGACACTGGCCTGATAATACAGAACCCCAGCTAATGTTCTCCGATGGATTCTGATTCCACCATGGTGTATGTCTCAAACCTGTTTACTGATTGTAAACTCCTGTCTGGTTCACAAATATCTTTTGGGAAGGAAATCTGCCAACCTAACTCTGGCCCACATGATTGCAGACCCACAGCAATGTTAATTCTTAACCACTGTCTGAAATGGCTCAGCAAGCCATTCGGTTGTTAATTACTACTTTAAAGAAAGAAATGAAATTAGATGATAACCGAGTGATGACTTAGGTGCCAGAAACAGAATGGCAAACCCTACTCTATTGACTCTACAAAGTCCTCTGTACTGATTATCTGGAGAATTTTATCCCAAAGATGGGAGTGCTGGACCACAGACGAATCAAATGATAGCGCGATGATATTATCTGGAAAAGCTGTACTTCCCGGACTTTTTTTTCCCTACTTTGAATCCATTTCAAGGCTTGAAAGCTGTTGTGAACTCTCAGTGAGAATTAAAAGTTGGACTGAGGGGCTGTGGGAACAAGTGCCTGTTGGAGTGTGAGCACTGTGACAACTGATTAGTTCCAGTGTGGCCATTACTTCACAGCTTGTGACCCACTTGCAGTCCTGACCCCAATCTGAAGTCGTGTTGTAGTATGATTCTGTGGGTATGATGTCCCCGTAACCACTATCACCATCCTTGGATATGTATTGTCTTATTGGCAGGACAGATTCACCAGAGGTATGGTGGTTACAATCAGTAATCACTCTTATTGTTTTTCTGTCTGTCTCAGACAAATATTTGAAGGAGAAAATGGTTACTCAGTAATGGGGAAGGGGGCTAACTTAATCTAACATTTAACACTAATATCTAACATGGTTACCCTAATTCTAACAGAGGGTTGCAGGGATGATAGATGGAATGGTGCCTTTTGTTTATGTTATTGATTCTGACTGTAATCCAAACTAATATTAAGGTATTTAGTTCTGGGGTAACCTTATGGGATATTCCTACAGGATTTGAGACTCCGACCTTCAGGACAAGGTTGGAAAGGCCAGTATTTGTACTCCTCGCTGTTTGCTCTTAAACTAAATAGGCCAGACCAGATTGAATGGCAGATTTCCCTCTTCCCAAAACATTAGTGAATCAGATTGTTAGAATACTTGATAGACTCAAGTTGACCATTACTGATACTAGTTTTTTAATTCCAGATATTTTAATTGAATTTGAGCTCCGCCAGCTGTCATGATGGGATTTGAATCCCTGTCTTCAGTGCATTAGTTTTTAATGGTCTTTCGATTACAATTATCACTCTGCCACCATCAAACCCACACTGTTGCCAGTTGTGCCCTTAGCTAGTGGGGTCCCTGATACCTGCAACCTCCCTTATCTCTAACTAAATCGAGTGCTTTGAAATTTTTAGCATGCACCTTAGTATGTGGTTCCGTTCGCCTTTGTGCCCCTCTGAAGTGTCTTGGAGTGCTTCACTACCTCCGTTAAACAAATTTTGTTAATGGGAATTGGTGTTTCACAGGAATCGTTCCATCGTCTGTGGTCCTGACTGGGTTCCAGGTGATGTCGAGGGTATTTTTAACATGGGCAGTAACACACAGCGTCAAACAGGTAAGATGGGAAATGTGCAACCAATCATTTTCAGTGCATATTTGAAAGTCCCATTTTTCTGCTTTTTAAATATTTTAGCAAATTTCCTTTTTGGTTTTTCTATTGAAACAAAAATAGAAATAGTGATCAGTAATAGAAAACTTTCTGCACTGTCTCCTTCTCTGATATTAAACTCTGTTGCAGCACCTTCATTACTTTTGCAATTAACGAATCAGGTTGAGTTTTCTGAAGCATATACCCCAATCTAACATAGGATAGTGCATTATCCAGGCTTGTCTCAGAACAGTAGGAATTGTGTGGAAAGGAGGCACCTCTTGGTAGATTGAAGTGTCACTGTGCAGTTTTCAAGGTAAAGGAATAAGATAACTGTTGGCGTGTGAATGGTTCTACCCCCTCGGCTGTATTTAAAAGACCCCTTGGCACGCTTTCAACAAAGATCAAGTGTCTCTTCCAGAATTGCACAGAATCAACCCCACAACCAACACTGAAACACATATTTGCTGCCTGAGGTCTTGATGTTTGTGCAAATAATAATTATTTGTTTCAATCCTGCAAAAAACAAAGACTCAGTTGGCTATAAATCAGTTGCTATATTGTGAGGTTGTAAGTGCCATATTGCTCATCTAGACTGCTTTGGCCTGTGAGCTCTACCACAAGGCACAAAGCAGCAAATGTCTCTCTCCCATTACCCTGCAACCACCTTCTTTTCACCCCCCCCCCCCCCCCAAACCAGCCAATTGCCGTGATTATGATCATTTATGTTATATTTAATGCAAGTTTTCTTTTGTCTCTAATTGCCTGCCTCTACAGCTATATAGCTGAAAATGTGTTGCTGGAAAAGCGCAGCAGGTCAGGCAGCATCCAGGGAACAGGAGAATCGACGTTTCGGGCATAAGCCCTTCTTCAGGAATGAGGAAGGTTTGTCCAGCAGGCTAAGATAAAAGGTAGGAAGGAGGGACTTGGGGGAGGGGCGTCAGAAATGTGATAGGTGGAAAGAGGTCAAGGTGAGGGTGATAGGTCAGACTGGGGTGGGGGCGGAGAGGTCAGGAAGAAGATTGCAGGTTAGGAGGGCGGTGCTGAATTCGATGGATTTGACTGAGACAAGGTGGGGGGAGGGGAAATGAGGAAACTGGTGAAATCCGAGTTCATCCCTTGTGGTTGGAGGGTTCCTAGGCGGAAGATGAGGCGCTCTTCCTCCAACCGTCGTTTTGTTGTGGTCTGGCGATGGAGGAGTCCAAAGACCTGCATATCCTTGGTGGAGTGGGAGTGGGAGGGGGAGTTGAAATGTTGAGCCACAGGGTGGTTGGGTTGGTTGGTCCGGGTGTCCCAGAGGTGTTCTCTGAAACGCTCCGCAAGTAGCCGGCCTGTCTCCCCAATATAGAGGAGGCCACATCGGGTGCAGAGGATACAATAGATGTGTATGGAGGTGCAGGTGAATCTGTGGCGGATATGGAAGTTTCCTTTGGGGCCTTGGGGGGAGGTGTGGGAAATATATCCTTGGTGGTGGGGTCTGTTTGGAGGTGGCGGAAATGACGGCGGATGATGCGCTGTACATGGAGATTGGTGGGGTGGTAGGTGAGGACCAGTGGGGTTCTGTCCTGGTGGCGGTTGGAGGGGCGGGGCTCAAGGGCGGATGAGCAGGAAGTGGAAGAGATGCGGTGGAGGGCATCGTTGACCATGTTGGGGGGGGGGGGGGGGGGGAGAAATTGCGGTCCTTGAAGAAGGAGGCCATCTGGGTTGTGCGTTTTTGGAACTGGTCCTCCTGGGAGCAGATGTGGCGGAGTCGAAGGAATTGGGAGAATGGGATGGCGTTTCTACAGGGGGCAGGATGGGAGGAGTTGTAGTCTAGGTAGCTGTGGGAGTTGGTCGGTTTGTAGTAGATGTCCGTGTTGATTCGGTCGCCTGAGATAGAAATAGAAAGGTCGAGGAAGGAGAGGGAGGAATCTGAGACTGTCCAGGTGAATTTGAGGTCGGGGTGGAAAGTGTTGGTGAAGTGGATGAACTGTTCAAACTCCTCGTGGGAGCACGAGGTGGCACCGATACAGTCATCGATGTAGCGGAGGAAAAGGTGGGGGATGGGGCCAGTGTAGTTGCGGAAGATGGACTGTTTCACATATCCTACGAAGAGGCAGGCTTGGTTTTTGGACCAGTTCCAAAAACGCACAACCCAGATGGCCTCCTTCAAGGACCACAATTTCCCCCCCGACGTGGTCGACGATGCCCTCCACTGCATCTCTTCCACTTCCCGCTCCTCTGCCCTTGAGCCCCGCCCCTCCAACTGCCACCAGGACAGAACCCCACTGGTCCTCACCTACCACCCCACCAATCTCCATGTACAGCGCATCATCCGCCGTCATTTCCGCCACCTCCAAACTGACCCCACCACCAAGGATATATTTCCCTCCCCTCCCCAATCAGCATTCCGTAAAGACCACTCCCTCCGTGACTCCCTTGTCAGATCCACACCCCCCACCAACCCAACCTCCACTCCCGGCACCTTCCCCTGCAACCGCAGGAAGTGCAAGACTTGCGCCCACACCTCCCCCCTCACCTCCCTCCAAGGCCCCAAAGGAAACTTCCATATCCGCCACAGATTCACCTGCATCTCCACACACACCATCTATTTATATCCTCTGCATCCGATGTGGCCTCCTCTATATTGGGGAGACAGGCCGGCTACTTGCGGAGCGTTTCAGAGAACACCTCTGGGACACCTGGACCAACCAATCCAACCAGCCTGTGGCTCAACATTTCAACTCCCCCTCCCACTCCACGGATATGCAGGTCTTTGGACTCCTCCATCGCCAGACCACAACAAAACGACGGTTGGAGGAAGAGCGCCTCATCTTCCGCCTAGGAACTCTCCAACCACAAGGGATGAACTCGGATTTCACCAGTTTCCTCATTTCCCCTCCCCCCACCCTGTCTCAGTCAAATCCATCGAATTCAGCGCCGCCTTCCTAACCTGCAATCTTCTTCCTGACCTCTCTGCCCCCACCCCACTCTGGCCTATCACCCTCACCTTGACCTCCTTCCACCTATCGCATTTCCAATGCCCCTCCCCCAAGTCCCTCCTCCCTACCTTTTATCTTAGCCTGCTGGACAAACTTTCCTCATCCCTGAAGAAGGGCTTATGCCCAAAACGTCGATTCTCCTGTTCCCTGGATGCTGCCTGACCTGCGTTTTTCCTGCAACACATTTTCAGCTCTGATCTCCAGCATCTGCAGACCTCACTTTCTCCTCTACAGCTATATACCTTGCATTCGGAGTCAGCCATGTAATGTGGGCTTGAAATCACAGCAGTGCTGTGAAGAATTTGAGTCCCTTTCTACCCCCCTTTTTTTTTCCTCAACGCTGTTTTACATAGAAATATAGAAAGTAGGAGCAGGAGTAAAGTCACAATGGGTCAAATGGTCTCCTTCCTTCTGTACTGTAAACATGAAGATATGGAAAATAGGAACATGCCAGTCAGCCCTTCAAATCTGCTGTACCGCTCAACATGATCATGGCTGAGCATCCAACTCTGTACCTTGTTCTCACTTTATCCCCATGCTATTTGATCCCTTTAGTCATAATGACTACTCCTTGAAAACATTCAATGTTTTGGCCTTAACCACTTCCTGTAGCAGAGAATTCCACAGACTCACCACTTTCTGGGTGAAGTCATTTCTCTTCGTCTTAGTCCTAATTGATCTAACAATATCTGTCAATTGTGACCCTGGATCTGGACTGGTCATTAGATCATCCTTCTTGCATTTGTTTTGTCTAGTCCTGTTAGAATTTTATGGGGTCTTAAGTTCTACCCTGTCTTCTAAACTCTCGTGAAATGTAACCCTAAGCAATGTTTCCTGTAAGCTGTGTGCGTGTGCAGCACTCTAATGTTCTATGCACAGTGATCGGTACCAAAAAGAACCAGAGGGTTGTTACAGTTCCAGCTGCTGATTAATGCTGGACAAAGCAGAAACACCTTGGTGGACAAATGAAACATTTTCTTTGTCTACCCTCATTCTGTGGACATATTCACAAGATGCTGTCAATGTACTTTTTTAATAAAGATCATAAATGTTTATTCACAAAAGGGGAAAAAATAATTAACTGTATTACAACTATACAAGAACTGTTTGAAAGTCTTATTCCCATAGCAGATAGAAAGATTTAACCTTTGACTATAGCTGTTCAAACCTCAGTGAGACATCACCCTGTCTCCATTTAAATCTCCTTGTTCAATCAGCACAGTTGTAATTTGTTTCCTTTCTCATCCAAATTCTGTTCATTGGCTCAGTGCTGTTTTTATTTGTTAATGGCTCTTTCCGAGACCCTTAAGCCTGGTGTTCCACAGCTTTTTTTCTGGAGCTTTTTTCTGCTGACTTCACATTAACTCAAGGCTATTGTTTTCACCCCCTCCTGCAAATAACCTCTGCTGTTGTGGTCCAGTTCTGAATACACCTGTGCATTCTATGAATTCTTATGAATTGTTCGAACTTCCCTAGCAATGGGAGTCAATAACACCAACTTTATTTTTTTCCCCTACTAATCCTTTTTAATGTCCTGAACTATTCACCTCCAGTGTTAAAGTTCTCATAATACAAACATAGAAATGCAAATAAACTGTAAAACTAGACATCATTGCTCCATTTTAGAATTCAAGATTTCAACCAATAATATCACCTTTTTATGGAGAGTGTGATTTGTTAATGTAATGATTAATGATCTGGAATGCAGTGCCTGAAAGGGTGTTGGAAGCAATTCCAATAATCTTTCAGAAGTGGACTGGATAAATATCAGAGGAAAGGTAGGTTAGGGGCACGGTGTGAAGAAGGAAACGTGCAGATCCAAAAGGAAAGAGTAGGTGTTGAAATTATTGGGTAAATCTTTCTCCGATATCATAAATGACATTGTACAGACGATTCAGTTGAGTGTAAGGCCAGTGTCCTAACTGCCACACCACAGTTTAGTTTGTGCAAATGCTGCACAAAAATTGGGTAAATCTCCATCTTGGTATGATGTGCTGCTATTGATGATATTATTTTGATTCTGTTTTCTTTAACTGCCCCTCCAGGTGCAGAGTGAAGACAGTGTGCTCTTGTTTGTCACTGCGTGGACAATCACTGAGATCGTTCGCTATTCCTTTTACACCTTCAGCCTCCTGAACCATCTGCCCTATGTGATCAAATGGGCCAGGTAAGAAATGTCTTGTCCAAAGAGATACTGGCTTACTAATTCATTCCTCTTGTGCAGTAGGATGGAATATAAGCAGTTTGTGAAACTTTTTTTTTCTCTCTACTATCTTTTTTGAACTTATCAAGCATTGGACAATTAGCTTAGGCCACCTTTTTTTTTTCCCCTCTCTTTCCTCTTTGCCCAGTGGCTCCTGGTGGAAGTGTTTGTGATGACTGAATTGGTCCTGCGTATAATGCCCCCTTTAGTGAAATAGCCTGCTGACTGTCAAGTATTCATACTAGATAAATGACAAATAAGGACCAGCAGCTTTGAAAACTAATAAAAAAACTGTACATGGAGATCATGATGATGAATTCTCCTGTTGCTTTGATAAGTGCTTAGCGCAGTTTGATATTGAGGTATAATATGGCCACCTACAAGGCACAAGTCAGCAGTGTCATAGAATACTCCCCATTTACCTGAATGTGTGCAGCTCCAACAACACTCTAAACTGGATACCCAATGAGTCCCACCCAATCCAACACCTTTTTTAATATTTATGTCCTCTGGATGTAGGTTTGTTCACTTCACTGGAAGGTTAGTTTTCAGACATTTCGTCACCTAGGTAACATTCAGTGAGCCTCTGAATGAAACACTTGTGGTGTAGCCCGCTTTCTATTTGTCTGGGTTTCCTTGGGTTGGTGACATTTCCTATGGTGATGTCATTTCCTATTTTCTCAGGGGTGGTAAAGGGGATCCAAGTCTGTTTGTTTGAGTTCCAGCTGGAATGCCATGCTTCTAGGAATTCTCCGTGCGTGTCTCTGTTTGGCTTGTCCTAGGATGGATGTTTTGTCGATGTGGTGTCCTTCATCATCTGTACGTAAGGATACTAGTGAGAGTGGGTCATGTCGTTTTGTGGCTAGTTTTCCACCTGTTTGTCCAATATAGTGTTTGTTACAGTTCTTGCAAGGTACTTTGTAAATGACATGAGTTTTGCTTGTTATCTGTATAGGGTCTTTCAAGTTCATTAGCTGCTCTTTTAGTGTGTTGGTGGGTTTGTGGGCTACCATGATGCCATGGGGTCTGAGTATTCAGGTCTCCACCTGAGTTATCCCCTTGGATTTTGTTTTTTTCTCTTTTTACATGCTGACACCTTGCTGTGCATTTCCAAGCATTTGCAGTTTTTCTTTACTTGTCTTTACAGCCTTTTGTGATTCATATGGAAAAGGTAGCTGTGGGGTGGAATTTTCCCACCATCTCTTAATGACAATAAACTCTCGTCTGGTCAGCAAGAGATGCTGTAAGACAGCAGTTATTGTGCATGTGTGCGCATGACAGTGGAATTGCTTAACTTCTGGTCATTTGCGGTTTTGGTTTTGAAGAATGTCAAAGTATCTGCTGCCTTTTTTAAAAACTGGCCATTGACTGCTATTGTTTGTTCATGTGGCAGTAGGCTAACTACTGAATGTTCCTATTCTGCATGTGTTTTCACTGTGTGAGGGATCCCAAAGTGTTTTTTCCCTTGGGTTGTTGTATTTTGACTTTCTGTGACCCATTATGGAGCTTGTATTGCGTGAGCTCGCAGCCCCCGCAAAGACTTGTCAGTTGAGTGGCCATGGTAACTTTTGAAACATAATGACCAGTGCCATTTGCCATTTGTCTTTCTACCACCAAGGCTTCCAGCTTCATTCCTTATTTTGAGTTTAGATTACTTAGTGTGGAAACAGGCCCTTCGACCCAACAAATCCACACTGACCCTCTTAAGAGCAACCCACCCAGACCCATTCCTCTACATGTACCCCTTCACCTAACACTATGGGCAATTTAGCATGGCCAACTCACCTAACCTGCACATTTTTGGACTGTGGGAGGAAACCAGAGGAAACCCACACAGACACAGGGAGAATGTGCAAACTCCACACACAGTTGCCCGAGGCAGGAATTGAACCCGGATCTCTGGCGCTGTGAGGCAACAGTGCGAACCACTGTGCTGCCCCTAGGGCTCCTGTCCGACACGTTTTCCTGCTCCTCAGATACTGCCTGACCTGCTGGGCTTTTCCAGCACCATTTTGATCTTGATTCTACCTCACCCACTTGCCATTCCCAAACTTCATAGGAATGGAATGAGAGGTGACCCCACCCCCCATCAGCCAAAGCTTATGGGCCATTCACTTGGCTTTGCATGATTGCTGAGTGGAGATCCTGGAGCATGACATCATGTGCCTAACCAGCTTGTCTGAGTCACAAATAAGTTGTAGGACTTTGGTCTTTCTTAGCCACCGCCCCTTTGTGATGTTGGTGTGTCCTGGCAGCAGATAATAGGCACTATCCCCCCTCAAAATCTCCTAAATTTTCCTTTAAATATGTAATTTTTGTCTTCAAAGTACTGCCATTCAGTCCAGCTGCACTGTATCAGTGTTTGTGCTTCTCAGCCCTCGCTTTTTACATTGTTGTTTCAATATAGGAGTCATAGAGATGTAGTGCTCTATGGTCCAACTAGTCCATGCTGACCAGACATCACCATGCATCTAGAATTTTCTAACATTTGGCCTATATCCCTCTAACCCTTCCTATTCAAGTACCCATCGAGATGCCTTTTAAATGTTGTAATTGTACCAGCTTCCACCACCTCTGGCAGCTCGTTTCATACATGCACCACCTTCTGAGAAAGCTGCTCCTCTCTCCTTAAATCTATGCCCTCTAGTGCTGGACATGCCCCCATTCCTGGGAAAAACCTTACCTATTTACCCTATCCCCATTCTTCATGCTTGTTATAAGCCTCTACAAGGTCTCACCACTGGCTCTGCTCCAGGGAAAATAGCCCCAGCCTATTCAGCCTCTCCCTATAGATCAAACCCTCCAACCCTGGCAACATTCTTGTAAATCTTTTCTGATGCTTTAAGTGTCACAACATTCTTCCTTCTAGCAGGAAGACCAAAATTGCACAGACTGGTTAGGCCACTATTGGAACCACGTCCTGTACAGCTGCAACATAGCCTCCTAACTCCCATATGCAATGCACTGATGACTAAATGCTGCCTTCACTATCCAACTACCTGTGACTCCACTCTCAAGGAACCATGAACCTGCACTCCAAGGTCTTTGTTCAGCAACACTCCCCAGGTCCTTACCATTATGTATGTAAGTCCTGCTAAGATTTGCCTTCCCAAAATTGCAGCAACTCATTTATCTAAATTAAACTTCATCTGCTTTCCATTGGCCTATCCGATCAAGATCCCATAGTACTCTGAGGTATCCTTCTTTACTGTCCACCACGCCTCCAAGTTTGGTGTCATCTGCAAACTTACTTACTATACCCCTCATGCTCACATCCAAATCCTTTTATTTAAATGATGAAAAGTGGACACAGCACCAATCCTTGTGGCACTCCACTGGTCACAGACCTCCAGTCTGAAAAACAACCCTCCACCACCACCCTCTGTCTTCTATCTTTGAGCCAGTTCTGTATCCAAATGGCTACTTCTCCCTGTATTCTAACCTGGCGCACCAGTCTCCCATAGGGATCCTTGTCAAATGCCTTACTAAAGTCCATATAGGTCACATCTACTATTCTGCCCTCATCAATCCTCTTTGTTACTACTTCAAAAAACTCAATCAAGTTTGTGAGACATGATTTCCCACGCACAAAGCCATGTTGACTATCCCTAATCAGTCCTTGCCTTTTCAAATACACATACATCCTGTCCCTCAGGATTCCCTCCAACAACTTGCCCACCACTGACGTCAGGCTCACCGGTCTATAGTTCCCTGGCTTGTCCTTGCCATCTTTCTTAAACAATGGCTCCATGTTAGCCAGTCTTCGGGCACGTCACCTGTGACTATTGATGATACAAATCTCTCAGCAAGAGGCCCAGCAATCACTTCTCTAGCTTCCCACAGAATTCTAGGGTACACCTGATCAGGTCCTGGGGACTTATCCACCTTTTATGCGTTTCAAGACATCCAGCACTTCCTTCTCTGTAATATGGATATTTTTTCCCAAGATGTCACCATCTATTTCCCTACATTCTATATCTTCCGTGTCTTTCTCCATAGTAAATACTGATGCAAAATACTCGTTTATATCTGCCCCACCTCCTGCAGTTCCACACAAAGGCCGCCTGGCTGATCTTTTGAGGGGCCCTATTCTCTCCCTAGTTACCCTTTTGTTCTTAATATATTTATAAAAACCCTTTGGATTCTCAACTCTATTTGCCAAAGCTATCTCATATCCCCTTTTTGCCCTCCTGATTTCCCTCTTATGTATACTCCTATATTGCCTTTATACTCTTCTAAGGATTCACTTGATCTATCCTGTCTATACCTGACATATGCTTCCTCCTTTTCTTTTCTTAACCAAGCCCTCCATTTCTTTAGGTATAGGGAATGCTGGATGATTATCAGCCTTTCCTTTCACCCTAACAAGAATATACTTTCTCTGGATTTTCGTTATGTCATTTCTGAAGGCTTCCCATTTTCCAGCTGTCCCTTTACCTGCGAACATCTGCCTCAATCTGCTTTTGAAAGTTCTTGCCTAATACTGTCAAAATTGGCCTTTCTCCAGTTTAGAACTTCAACCTTTAGATCTGGTCTATCCTTTTCCATCACTATTTTAAAACCCCTTTTTTGTTTTTTAAAGGGATAGCTCTACACAAATGAGGCATTTGAAAATGGGATCCAGATAGAATGAGATTCATAATGAGGCAGAGACTTAGCTTTTAAAAATAAAAAGGAAGGTGTGGAAACCATTTTCCTGATGAAGCTAAAAAGAGGCAGTTTTTCCATAACAGTTTGACACGCTTTGAGCTCAAGTGTAACCTGTGACTACTTGGCTACAATTCTGTAGGAGCCTGGTGAGACCACACCTGGAGTAATATGTGCAGTTTTGATCTCCTTACCTCAGGAAAGGTATTATTGCCATAGAGGAAGTATAACTCAGGTTCAACAAACTTCTCCACAAAAATAAAACTGGGCAATTGGACAGTATTCTCGTGAGTCTCGAATGAGGTTACCTTATTGAAACCCATAAAATATTTTGAGGGATAGACATGGTGGAAACCTAGAACCAGAGGCAGAAGGGGAATGTCATTGAGGACTGAGATGAGAACTTTTATTTTTACATGTTGTGCATCTTTGGAGTTCTTGATGTCAGAGCTGTGAAAGCTCTGTTATTGACTACATTTAAACTAGAGAATGATATATTTCTAATTAGCAATGACACAAAAGTTAGGAGGATGGGGGAGTGGAGGATGTAAATGGCATTGAAGTCTTCGATCAGCCACAATCACATTAAATGGTAGAGCAGGCTTGATGGACTGAATGACCTAGTTCTCTTACATTCCTGTCTTGATAAAATGTGTTGTGGTACGCTGGGGAAGGATGAGAGGACGCTCCTAAATCTGTTTAGCCAAATGGTTTGAGACTGCTGTAAATTCATTGCAGTAGCCTCTTAGGTATCTTTTTCCAGGCTGTTACAGTCCACCAGTCCCAGAACTCAAGACCCAGAAAGCATGTCAAAAAAAACTTTGAATAGCGAAGTTCACAAGCTGTTTGGCCCAAAGTGCACTACAGTCACTGACATACTTTTTTAAAATGTGGCTGCCATAGAAATGTAGGAATTACAGTGGCTAATTTGCACAATAGTAAGCTATCACAAGCAGCAATGAGATGTTCTGTACCATCAGCTTTCATTGTTTATCTGACCATATCATCTCTTGTTTGAAAGATTGGATAAATATTGGTTAGAAGACTGGAGACATCTCCCCTGCTGCTTGTTGAAATAGTGATATGGAATCTTCTGCATTCATCTGGGAGGGCTGCATAGGGAGCTCATGTACCTGACAAAAATGTGTGCATCCATCATCACAATCTGGGAATTCGCTCTGTCTATTTCAGTTTCCATTCACCATATCTCTGAAGGGATATGGTGATGGACCTAACAGTGTGAATTGAGGGCAACGTGTGCAGACACTAACATTAGGGGTGGGGAACAGTGGATGCATGCTGGCAGTGGGGTTGGGGTGCAGTATGTGCAGACCCTAACCCTGAAATTTTGGGCATGTGCCATGCTTTAAGAAAAGTGTAATTAAAGGTTCTGTTTAAAAACCCTCTTATTCCTACCCATCTAGATACACGCTGTTCATCGTACTGTATCCAATGGGAGTCACTGGCGAGCTACTTACAATATATGCAGCCCTGCCTCATGTTCGAAGGTCGGGTTTGTATTCTGTGACCCTGCCAAACAAGTATAACATCTCCTTTGACTATTACACAGTTCTGATCCTGGTCATGATTTCCTACATCCCAAGTAAGTTATCAGCTTGATCATTTACGGTGCTCAGTGTCAAAAACTTGGCAGATGGAATCTAATGTGCAAAAATGTGAAGTTATGCACTTCTGCAGAAAGAATAGACTAGCAGAATATTATTTAAACTGAGAATGTACTGTGCCTTTCTGCAATCTGAGGGATTTGTGGGACCTTGTGCATGAATCACAAAAAGCTAGCATCAAAGTTCAGGTAACAAGGCAAGTTGAATATTGGCCTTTATTTCAAAGGGAATGGAATATAAAACTAGGGAGTTCTTGCTAAGACTATACAAGGCACTAGTCAGACTGCATCTGAGAATAGCTTTTGTCCCATCATTAAGGGAAAGATGTACTGGATTTGGAGGCAGTCCAGAGAAGATTCACTGGGTTAATCCCAGGTATTGTGTTTTTTTTGAGTAGAAGTTGAATAGGTTGTGCTTGTATTCATTTGAGTTAGGATGGGTGGAAACCTTATTAATACAAAGTTCATCTGTGGCATAACAGCTCTAGAGAGATTATTTACCTCTTGTGGGAGAATCTAGGACTGGAGTATGGAGTCACCCATTTAAAACCAATGAGGAATTAAGATTAGTGACTCTCTATCTCACAGCTCTGTCAGGCTGGCTTGTTAAAGCTGAGATGGACTGACTTTTAATTGTAAGGGAATCTAGGGTTATGGGGGGGGGGGGAAAAGAGGCAGGAAAGTGAAGTTGAGGATTATCAGATCAGTCTTAATCGCTCTAAATAGTGAAGCAAACTTGTTAACAGAATGACCTCCTTCTACTCCCATGTTCTGTAGAGTTAGCTATTAAGTTGGCTGTACAGTCACATTTGCCAACTTCTTTCTGCATTCTATTCTATGAAACCAGCAAGGAAGTAATAGGTTTCCGAGTGAGCATAGGAAAGAGCTTGGTCATGTATATCCAGAACTTAAGCCCCGTCCTTCCAAGTGTCAAGTTTAAAAAAGACGATAAGGAAAGAGGGAAGTGATGACATATCAAGGCCTTATACTGCATAAAACAAAGGAATATGAAAAGCTTTGGTGAAATTACTGAAAAATTGAGGAAGCAAATCAGGCATGAAATAGAATAGAATTCCTACAGTGTGGTAACAGGCCATTTGGCCCAGCATGTCCACACTAACTCTCCGAAGAGCATCTCGGCACCCCCACCCTATCCCTGTAACCCTACATTTCCCATGGTTAATCCATCTAGCCTGCACATCCCTGGATACTATATGGCAATTTAACATGGCCAATCCACCTAACCTGCACATCTTTGGACTGTGGTAGGAAACTTGAACACCTGGCACAAACCCCCACAGATGTGAGAATATTTTGAGTTTGCACAGTCGTCTGAGGCTGGAATTGCATCTGGCTCCCTGGTACTGAGAAGCAACAGTGCTAACCACTGAGCCACCATGCTGTCCTCAAATAGTATTGGCAAGTAAAGCTTCAAACAAAAAACAGTTCTTAAATGCATAAATTGAAAGAGGACAACTAAGAGCTGTTACAGGGAGTTAAGAGGTAACCTGTGCATGGACCTTGCTATGCTTTAAGAATACTTTGCCTGTTGCAGAAGCAGATGCAGGGATGATAGACCCTTCAATAGGGGAAGAACAGTGTGAAATATTAAATGGAATTACAGCAGTGAGAGGTGACGACTAATAAGGGGTCAATAGAACATAGAATGTTACAGAGCAGTACAGGCCCTTTGGCCCTTAATGTTGCGCCGATCTGTGAAATTAATCTGATGCCCATCTAACCTACATTGTTCCTTTATTATCCATTATATATGTCCAGTGCTCATTTAAATGCCTTTAATGTCCGTGAGTCTACTATTGTTGCAGGCAGGCCATTCCACACTCCTACTACTGAGTAAAGAAACTATCCCAGATATGTCCTAAATCTATTGCCCCTCAATTTAAGGCTACGTCCCCTCGTGTTAGCCTTTATCATCCGAGGAAACAGGCTCTCACTGTCCACCCTATCTAACCCTCTGATTATCTTGTATGTCTCAATTAAGTCACCTCTCAACCTTCTCTCCAACGAAAACAGCCTCAGCCTTTCCCCGTAAGACCTTCCTTCCATACCAGGCAACATCAGAGTAAATCTTCTCTGAACCCTTTCCAAAGCGTCCACATCCCCCCTTATAATGCGGTGACCAGAACTGTACGCAGTACTTGAGGTGCGGCTCCAAAACTCGATCCTTCTACCAATAAACGCCAACACACCACGTGCCGTCTTGACAACCCTATTAACCTGGGTGGCAACTTTCAGGGATTTATGCACCTGGACACAGATCTCTGTTCATCTACACTACCAAGAATGTTACCATTAGACCATTACTCTGCATTCCTATTACTAAAGTGAACTACCTCCTTTTTTTTCTCTCTGCATGAAACTCCATTTGCCACTTCTCAGCCCAGCTCTGCATCTTATCTATGTCCCTCTATAACCCACAACATTCTTTGGCACTATCCACAACTCTGCCTACCTTTAGTGCCATCTACAAATTTACTAACCCATCCTTCTATGCCCAAATCCAGATCATTGATACAAATGACAGTGGCCCCAAAATGATCCTTGTGGCACACCATTGGTAACTGACCTCCAGGATGAACATTTCTTTCAGCTAGCCAATTCCTGATCCAAACCACTAAATCACCTTCAATCCCAAAACTCCGTATTTTGTGCAATACCCTACTGTGTAATCTTATCAAACGTCTTAGTCATATGCATCAACTGCTTGACCTTTATCCACCTGTTTTGTCACCTTTCTCAAAGAACTGAATAAGGTTAGTGAGGCACGACCTAGCTTTCACAAAACCATGTTGTCTATCCCTAATCAAATTATTCCTTTCTCGATAAATCCTATCTCTTACAACTTTTCCAACTCCTTACCCACAACAAAAGTAAGGCTCACTGGCCTATAATTACCAGGGTTGTCCTGACTCCTCCTTAAACAAGGGAACAACATTTGCTATCCTCCAGCCTTCTGGCACTATTCCTGTTGACAATGATGACAAAGATCTAAGCCAAAGGCTCTGCGATCTCCTCCCTGGCTTCCCAGAGAATGAGGATAAATCGCATCCAGACCAGCAGTCTTATCTATTTTCAGATCTTCCAAAATTGCAGAAATCTCCTCTTTGTCAACCACAATCCCCTCTAATCTCGTAGCCTGTATCTCCATATTCTCATTAACATTGCCCTTTTCTAATGTGAATACTGACAAAAGAAATTCATTAAATGCTTCCCCTATGTCCTCTGATTCCACACACAACTTTCCACTACTATCTTTTGGCCTTAATCTTACTCTAGTCTGTTTTTTATTCCTGATAAGCAGATAAAAGGCCTTGGTTTTCCTTGATCCAATCTGCCAACAACTTCTCATGTCCCCTCCTGACTCTTCTTAGCCCCCTCTTTACATCTTTTCTGGCTCACTTAACTTTCAAGCTCCCTATCTGAGCCTTCACACCTCATCCTCACATAAGCCACCTTCATCTTCACAAGAGCTTCAACTTCTTGAGTAAACCATGGCTCCTTCTCTTGACAAATACCTCCCTGCTTGATAGGTATATACTTATCAAGGACCTGCTGTAGCTGTTCCTTGAATAAGCTCATTTCAAGTGTGTCCATCCCCTGCAGTTTCCTTTCCCATCCTATGCATCCTAAATCTAGCTTAATCACATCATAATTGCCTCTCCCCCAGTTATACCTCTTTCCCTGTGGTATATACTTATCCCTGCCCGTTGCTATTGTAAACGTAACCAATGTATGGTCAGTATCGTCAAAGTGCTCACCTGCCTCCAAATCTGACACCTGGCCGGGTTCATTCCCCAGTACCAAATCCAATATGGCATTGCCTATTGTTGGCCTGTCTACATACTCCAAAAACCCTCCTGCACACATTGACCCATCTAAACTACTTGAACTTTGTATTCCCACTCAATATTGGGGAAGTTAGTCCCGCATAACAACTACCCTGTTATTCTTGCTCCTATCCAGAATCATCTTTGCTATCCTTTCCTCTACATCCCTGGAACAATTCAGAGGCTGAGAGAGAACTCCCAACAGGGTGACCTCTCCTTCCCTTTTTGGTTTCTAACCTGACCCAAACTACCTCGGTGGATGAGTCCTCAAATGTTATCTCAGCTACTGTAATATTACCCTTGAGTGATTGATAATGGTGCCCCCCCCCCATAAAAAAAACCCATCTTCTCTGTTCTTGCTGAAACATCAAATCCTGGAATCTGCAACAACAATTCCTGCCCCTCATCTAGCCATGTCTCTGAAATGGCCACAACATTGCAATCCCAGGCACCAACCCACACTGCAAGTTCACCCACCTTATTCTGAATCCTTCTGGCATTGAAGTACACACATTTCAAACGAACACCCTGATTGCCGGTGCCCTCTTGTGACCTTGTATATCTATCCCTGACCTCACTGGCCTCAACCTCCCTCCTGTACACGGGAACTACAATTCAGGTTCCCATCCCCCTGCTGCATTAGTTTAACCCCCCCTTCCCCCAACGAAGAGCACTAGCAAAATCCCCACACCCACAGGATATTGGTACCCCTCTGGTTGAGGTGAAGACCATCCTATTTGTAGAGATCCTAACTTCCCCAGAAAGAGCTCCAATTATCCAAAAATTCAAAACCGACCCTCCCCGCAATGATGTGTTCAGCTCAGTTCTCTCCCTGTTCCTTGCTTCACTAGCATGTGGCACGGGCAAAAGATCAGATATGATAACTGTTTGTTCTAACTCTAAGCTTCCACCCTAGCTTCCTGAATGTCTGCCTTGGATCTCCATCTTTCTTCCTACCTATGTTGGTGCCTATGTGAACCACAACTTGGGGATGCTCCCCCTCAAGGATCCTAAAAACAGACATCACAACCCCTGGCACCTGGGAGGTAACTCTCCAATCGTGAGTCTCTCATTCCCATGTCCCCCTAACTATGGAGTCCCCAATGACTAGAGCTCTGCTCATCTTCCCTCTTCCCCTCTGATCAACAGGGACAGACTCTGCGCCAGAGACCTGGGCCCTATTGCTTACCCTGATTAATCGTCTCCCACTATAGTATCCAAAACGGTATACTTGTTGGGGAACCCACCCACAGGCGATCCCTGCACTGCCTGCTGGTGCCCTTTCCTACCCCTGACAGTAACCCATCTACCTTCTTCACGTGAATGTGGAGTAACTACCTCCCTGTAATTCCCCTCAATAACCTCCTCCGCTCCCAAATGATCCAAAGTTCATCCAGCTCCAGTTCCCTAACATGGTTCTTGAGGAGCTGGAGTTGGGTGCACTTATCACAGATGAAGTCAGCAGGGACACTGCAGGAGGAACATTAAACTGTCTGAACCTCCATTCCCACTATTCTAAATTCCCAAGTAGACCTCTTGGCGGGGGGGGGGGGGAAACAAAACACAAAAGAAAACACTTGTCACTTTAGCAACTGACACACAGAACTTTTTTTTGGTTAGAGGAGTAGAATGGGTCGGAGACATTACCTGAGTAGTGTTTCACTTAAAGCAACCACACAAATATGTAATCTCATGACCTCCACTGCCTGCTGGAACTAAAAAAAATGTAAAAAATATGTTACGTATCCCAACAGGCTCCGCTGCTCCCTGGTGACAATATCTTTGAAAATAGATAATCTTTAGGCCCAGGTGCATTGTACCCCAGGTTGAGAAGCAGTGGAAGAAAGGTGGAATGATTTGTCAGAGGAAATGACCATTATTTTCTCATCCTCACCTGGCCACAGGTGTAGTGCCAGCAGAGTGTTACAGTGGGACCTCCATAGGTACCTGAATGCAGATTGTGATCCTTCTTGATTACCCACCCTTGTCTACGACAGCTTCAAAGAATTGTGGACATACATTCCACAGTGTCTCGATTCCTCCTCCTTCACACCCCTCTTTCCCACCCATTTGCATACCCTCCTGTTTGTGTTTTTCCCTAGATTTGTTTCATGCATTGTCTTCAGATTGAATTCTACATACTACTTTTAGTCCTACTCAGTGAAACAATTGATGTCCTCCCCTAACAAACAGTGGGAGAAATGTAAAAGTGTGCTGTAGTTGAAGTATTTAGAGGTTGACCTAAAAAGTTGTCTTCTGTCCATCCCCTCAAACTAGGGAACACTGACTTATATGGATGAAGGGTGGTATTAAAGCTCTGAATCTTAGCAAATAAGAGAATAACTTGTTAATCTTAAATGTGAGATCAATCTCTTTTTCCCTTAAATATCTTCTGTTAACTAGAAGTTAGTTCACAGGTCAGGCATGATCTAATTGAATGATGGAATAGGCTAAAGGGGCAGATTGGCCTCTTGCTGTTACTACATTTCTAATTCAGTTTTTGTGAATCAGTCTTTCCACAGCTCTATTTCCATATGCTCCGCCAGAGGAGAAAGGTCCTGACCACAGATGAAAGCAAGAAGAGCGAGTAGCTGCAGCACCCTTCATAGAGGAAAAGGGTGGGGTGGGGGTTTGGGGGCAAAGGGCACCTTGACCGGACTCTTTCCTCTGGATGATTGTTACGTCCCTAATGAACTTGAGCAATTGGTATGATTTTGTTTTTTGATTGGACATCTTTGTGACTAGTGTTCAACTCAAAGGGTGAAGGGTATGTTGACCATCTGAACCTTGACTCTCCAAATCTGAATTTAGTTTGTGTTGGCAGTGCATTTGGTGAGAGGCAAAGGTAACATAAAGGGGGAAATTCAAACTTCCTGAACTCATTACAGGACCTGAGGAATGATGTCCAAACACACATCAAATTGCACATTAAATCTTCAGTTGCATTACTTCTGATTTTTTTTTTTGCCCTGGATGGAAAAGTCCGTTGACACTCAGGGCCTGAAGAAGGGAGCCTACCTCCATGTGCTTCACTAAGTGGAGATGAAGCTGGTGAGAACTACTAAATGTCTTGAGTTTCTAGGCTAAAATCCTTTTTTCTTTATGTTGAAGAGTGGCCTTAAGGTTGGTCATTGTGTGAGGTTTCAACACCCTTGGAAAAGATGCCAAGATGAATTTGTTAATCTAGCCTGTTTAATGAGGACCTATTTCAGCAGCCTTGGCTGAGTGGCCCCTGGCTTGAGGCTAACATAGGGCAAACAGTTGGAGACATTCCTAAGGTCCCTTTGCTGTGAGTTGCTGCCAACTTCCCCCACCCCCTCCAGAATTGGTTGCCTGACATGCCCATGCTTGTGACACACTGCCTTCCTGCACCAATCAGAAAGCAAATAGACCTCTCCCTGATTGGATGATTCTTGACTGTTAATCAATATTGGCCTCTTTAACCCCTTGACATCTGACTTTTATAATGCATGAACTGAAATCTTGAAGCCATGAGAGAAGCATTGTTCTCTTGTTGCTCAGTTTATAGTGGTTGCTCCAGGGTTTTTCTGGCCTGGAAACTAACCTTTTTGATTTTTGGAGACTCCAGCCTGTTCCTGGAGTGTTGACAACTCCATGCTGGCAATACTGCTGGTGTTGCTGACCGTGTAGTTCATTGACAAACCTTCAAGAACTAGAAGTGGAAGCTATGCCATCTGAACAGTTTTATGATCCACATCATTTGTTCCCACCTCCACCTGCTCTCTCCCACCCTTACTCCCCTCCCCCAACTTGTCACACCCAACCATGTTTTGAAAACAAGACATCTGCTGTTTTTGTTTTGATTGTTAAAGGTGAAGGTGGCTTCTAACTGTGAAGAGTTTATGTTGTGATGCTACTCCTTTAGAAGGATTGAACTGAGATTGTGATTTCAGCTTCCCAGGAAAGGTGGCCATTCCAGATTCCTGCAATCAGTTTGTAGTAAAACTGGGCAGATTGATAAGACAGGGCCATAACTGGATCACGTAATGTTTGAAAATAATTTAAAAAGATTTAAGTGCAAGTCCGGCTCAGACCGTGCATCAACATGTTCTTTTGTATATTTGGGATTGTTCTTTATAATTAAGGACTTGGCTTTCTCAAACTTGCACTTTTTTTTTGCATGAGTATTTGTAATTAAACTTTCCTAAATGTCTCTAGGTCGGTGCGTAGATAGGAAAAAGTAACAGATCACTGTAACACTATTGCTTGTTATCTTGTTTGCAAATTTGTCAATCATCTCGGAAAAAGAGCATGGTTTGGTTTCTATTCATTCGCATCTTGCGTTTTAACCCCAAAATTCTTATCAATTTTTCAAATTTGCTATGTAGTAAAGGTGTCAGGCTTTCTGTCAATGCCTAGGCCTGGAAGTATTTTCTATAACCTATTTAAATTGTCTTAATCTTGTACTCTGAGAACCGAAGAAATACTCTTGAGTTTGCATGGTCATCCTTGGCACAGATCAACTAGAAGAAATTCCTATCCATGTTATAATTAAACTTGTGGAACAGCAGCAATGTTGTGGACTGTTATTTGTAGATTAAGGGGGAAGCTATGTTCCCCTTCGTAGACATTGTCTATTTGTGAGTGATATTGTAACTAGTAGATAAGGCAAAGATACCACTAGATGGTGCTGTAGGTCAAAAATTATAAACACCATTTCATCTAGGCACTTAACAGTAGAAGATTCGTAAGGTTTACCTGGAGTCGTTAATCCAGGAGTTTAATATCACCATGTTCTTGGGTTAAGCAAAACCAGGGAGAAAGCTCAACCAAAGAAGCTTCGTAGGAGGAAGCCATTCAGCCCATCAAAGAAGTCCCATCATTCAATCTGACTTTTGTAGGTGATTTGAATAGCCTTTTACCTAGACTACCAATGGTATACAGTTATGGGGATAATGATAAAACAATCTATCTCTAATTTAAATATAGTCAAAGACTGAACTGTGAAGAAGGTTACCTCACATTACAATGGAATCATGATCAAATGGGCCACTGGGCTGAGGAGTGGCAGATGGAGTTTAATTTAGATAAATGAGGTGCTGCACATTGGAAAGGCAGATCTTAGCAGGACTTATACACTTAATGGTAAGGTCCTAGGGAGTGTTGCTGAACAGTGAGACCTTGGAGTGCAGGTTCATAGCTCCTTGAAAGTGGAGTCACAGGTAGATAGGATAGTGAAGAAGGCGTTTGGTATGCTTTCCTTTATTGGTCAAAGTATTGAGTACAGGAGTTGGGAGGTCATGTTGTTGCTGTACAGGACATTGGTTAGGCTACTATGGAATATTGTGCCATTCTGGTCTATCAGAGATATTGTGAAACTTGAAAGGGTTCAGGAAAGATTTACAAGATGTTGCCAGGGTTGGAGGGTTTGAGCTAATAGAGGCTGAACAGGTTGGGGCTGTTTTCCCTGGAACATCAAAGGCTGAGGGCATAACCTTGAATCATGAGGGGCATGGATAGGATAAATAGACCGTCTTTTCCCTGGAGTGGGGGAGTTCAGAAATAGAGGGCATGGGTTTAGGGTGAGAGGGAAGATTTAAAAGGGACGAAGGGGCAACATTTTCATGCAGAGGGTGGTGCGTGTATGGAATGAGCTGCCAGAGGAAGTGGTGAAGGCTGGTACAATTACAACATTTTAAAAGGCATCTGGATGGATATATGAAGTGGAAGGGTCTAGAGGGATATGGGCCAAATTTTGACAAATGGGGCTAGATTAGTTTTGGATATCTGGTTGGTCCAGCCTGTCCATGCCAAAGGGTCTTTCTGTGCTGTACATCTGACTGTCTAATCCCACAGGGTTGTGGAGTTCAAGTTCCAAAGGTTCATACCTGCTGAGTTTTTTTTTAAAAATGCACCCCTGGTCCTAAATGGTATCCCACTTACTTTTTTTGCTTGTTCCCTGGTTCTACATTCTCAAACATGAAATGCATCTTACCTGTATCTACACTGTCTATCCCTTTTGAAAATTACAAAATAGTTAATGAGATCACCACCTCTCACTCTGCAACTCGAGAGAATACAGGCCCAGTTTGTCCGATCTCTCCTTATGGACAGTTCTACCATCCTCGGAACAAATCTGTTGAATCTCTGCTGAACTCCCTCTATGGCAATGATGTGTTTTTTTGAATTTGGGAAACCAAACCTCTGCACAACACTTCAGGTGCAGTCTAACCAAGCATCTAAATAATTGAAGCATGACTTTGTCACACTGGTGCTCGAGTCCTCCTGAAATAAAGCCTAATAATCCAACTGTCTTCCTAATAGCTTACTGTACCTGCATATTACTCTTCAGTTGCTTGTCAACAGGGCAACCCAGTCCCTTTATACACAGACTTTCCAACCTCTTGCCATTCAAACAATATTGTTTCTCTTAAAGTCGATTAATTCTGCACATTATATTTCACTTTGTGTTCCTGCCCACTCAGCAAGGTTGTTCAAATCCTCCTGAAAACATTTCACAACTTTACAACATATGTTTCTGCTCAACTTTATATTCCCCCTCCCCTCTTTCCCCCCCCCCCACCACAAATTTGGAGATATGTTCAGTTCCCACATCTGCCTGTGTGAGACTGACCTCTTTTCAAGCCTATCACGCAACACTACTTTATGCCAGTACACTTGTGGTTCTATGATGAATTAATCAATGATGGGTGTGGGTGCCTGTCCGTCAGTAACCTTTCCAATTCTGGTCGACTTGAGACCAAAACCCCATCAGCAGAGTTGTCTGAACTGGACATATCATCTTACATTCAGCCTAGAACCAGGAAATCTGGCCATCCATGAGCACTGAGTTTAACTGGGCACATTTGATGTGTTGTATGTAGTTCTGGTTTCCCAGACTATAGGAAGGATGTGGAGGCTTTGGAAAAGGTGCAAAAGAGGTTTACCAGTGTTTGGCCTAAGGAAACATTGGACAAACCTGGATAGATTTCACTAGAATGTCTGAGGCTGAGGGGAGATTTTACAGAAGTATATAAAATTTGAGGTGCATAGTTAGGGTGGATAGTCTGGTGTCTCTTTCTCAGGATAGAAATGTTGAATACTTTGTGGGGTGGTGGGTGGGTCTAGGTTTATGTTGAAGGGGGGGGAAATAATTTAAGGGAGATGTGGCAGGCAAGTGTTTTACACGCAGTTGTAAGTGCCTAAAACACTCCTAAGTGCGGTGGTAGAAGCAGATGTGTTCTCATTTAGATGAGTGAACAGGCAGAGAATAGAGGGATACTGACCATGTGTAGGTAGATGGGATTAGTTTAGCATCACAGTTGGTACAGACACCTTGGACCAAAGGAGGGAGGGCTTTTGCCAGAAACGTGGATTTTCCTGCTCCTCGATGCTGCCTGACCTGCTGTGCTTTTCCAGCACCGCTCTCATTCTGACTGATTTCCGACATCTGCAGTCCTTTCCTTTTGCCTATCTTGGACCAACGGGCCTGTTCCTGTGCTGTACTGGTCCAAGCAGAGGCTGTGTTCATGTGCCCGTTCACTGCTCTCCAACCTGTCTGATTGTAACTTTTTTAAAACTCCTTTTCTCCCTCCTGTGCTTGTCCAGCTTCCCTGAAATGTATTTCTGCTTTTAAAAAATTTTTTTTTTTTTTGAGATGTGGGTATTGATGAATTCATCGATCATGGCTGTGGATCACTTTAGCCCTTGGTGAAGGGCCAACCACAGCAAGGGAACACCAAGATTTTGATTCAGCAAAACAAAGGTAATGGGGAAGCATTTCCAAGTCAGGATGGTGTGTGACCTGGAAGATAACTGGCAGTTGATAGTATTATCATGTTCTGCTGTACTGGGCCTTCTAGACAGTAGTGATTGGGGGTTAGAAAGATGCTGTCTAAGCAGCTTTAGTAAATTTTTTGCAGTGCATCTTGTAGATGGTATGTGCTGTTGCTACTGAGGCTTAGTGATGGAGGGAGCAAATGTTTGTGGATGTGGTACCAATTCAAGTGGACAATTTTGTCCTGCACGACACCAAGCTTCAAGTGTAGATGGTGGACAGGCATTGGGCGCTTACCAACTACTTGTTACAGTTTTGTAATCTTGCCATACTGAACGTGAAGAGTGCAGGTGGATTCATTATCAAATTCAGTGTAAATCATCGAATCCCTCCACTTTGGAAGTAGGTTATTTGGCCCATTGAATCAACAGCAACCCACCAAAGAGCATCTCACCCAGACCCCTATCCGACCCCCAATAACCCTACATTTCCCATGGTTAATCCACCTAGCCTGCACATCTTTAGTTTGAGAAGAAACCCACACAAACGCAGACATGCAATCTCTGAGGCTGGAATCAAATTCCGATCCCATGTGCTGTGAGGCAGCAGTGCTAACCGCTGAGCCACCAAGCTGCCCAATTGCATACGTTTAGCTGGTTAAACCCCTCACCCTCCATAACTGCCAACCAGCACCCTATCCCCCTCCATTTAAGCAGAAGGTGAGCTGCTCAATGAAGAGAATAATACCAGTCCTGTACACCTGCCAAACCGAAACCTCTTTCTCTGCAAACCACTCAGTGGATCAATTTGTAGCATCAATCGCACTGGTGTTTCCATGGTTTTGAGTTTGCAGCTGACCAACAAGAACAGCAGCAATGCACTGGCCCATTTGTACTATTTCAAATTCCCAGCAAGGCTACAAAAAAAATCTCATTCATACAAAATTAGAGCTTATGAGAAATGCATTAATTTCATTTTAGAATGAAACTGGAGATGTCATAAAAAGGAGCATCATGGATACTAAGCTAAGTCAATCTCTGTCAGTTCTCAGACTGGCAGGCAATGTTAGTAATGGAATATCACACTCCAAATAAGGGGCTCTTAGCTGGGCTTGTGGACTGGCATTAGGGCTGCCAGTTTCCTGGACCACCTGCTCTCTGTAACCCACCCATTTGCCAAGTAATATTTTTGTCCCTTTGCAAATCTTTATAACTAATAAGCATGCAGAGAAATTGAAAGGAAAGAAAATGCATTTTTAAAATGTTCCGAGCCTGTTTCTGCCAAGTTGCCTGCAGCGTTGTTAAAGATTATTTTTAAATTTCTGGATACTTTGGGGCAATACTGGAAGGTTAGTAACCTTGGCAAAGGCACATTGCTGAAACAGTGTGGACAGGACATTACTGTGTAAAATCCCATGCTTTAACTGATGTGGGAGTATTTTGATGGGGACAGTGTCGAGTGCATTACTTCTAGTTTAAAAGAGTAAAAGGAGCTTTACACTGTGTCTAACCCTGTGCTGTACCTAGCCTGGTGAGCACAGTGTTGAGGGCCATTGACTTTCAGTTTAAGAATAGAGAAGCAGCTTTACTCTATCTTATCCTGAGCTATCAGATGGAACAATGTAGAGGTAGCTTTATTTGTTGTCTAAAAGAGAGGAAGGAGCTTTATTTTTCAGTTTAAAGGAGTAGAGGAACCTTTACACTCGATCTATCCCCGTGTTGTACCCATCCTGAGAGTGTTTAATGGGAATAGTGTAGGAGCACCTTTGCTTTCAGTTTAAAAGAGTAGAGAGAGTTTTACTCTGTATCTACTGTCCCTATCCTCTGGGTCCTTGATGGGAACTATGTAGGGAGAGCTTCACTTTATATCTAACCCCATGCAGTATCTATCCTGGAGTGATTGGGAGTAGTGTAGAGGAGTCTTGACTTTCTATTTAAAAAAAGTAGAGAAACTTCTCTCTGATTTAACCTGTCCCTCGAGTGTTTGAGGGGACGATGTGAAAGCAATACTTCTATTGTTATACTGTGTTTCAAAACAGTCGCAACACCATCTGAAGTGTGTTGACAAGTGTACTGCTTTCACGTAGTTTTATTGTCATGTTATTGAGGTGTAGACATAGGCTGTTGCTTTTTCTATGTATAAATATCAAATCCCTAAAATCATAAGTACATAATGACCAGGTAAGGTGTTTTGTTTATACTGTTTGAAGATAAATGTTGGTCAGGACCCTGATTTTACTCAGCACCATACCATAAAATATATGTCCCCCTTCGGAAGGAATGCATTATCTTAGTTTAGCTTCTCATCCATAAAACAATGCCTCTGACAATGTTACACTCCTTTGGTATTGCACTGCACTCTGTATCAATAATGATTTGTGTTTAGTAAAGGTGCTTGACAGGCACATTATAAAACAAAGTTTAACTTCTGAGTCACATGATATGATGCTACGTCAGATGACCAAAGTGAGACATTTTGTCTTAAGTGCCTAGAGAGGTAGGAGAAGGATTTCTTTGGGACCGGGGCAGGGCGGTGTTGTAGTTGGTGGTGAGTGGATTGGAAACCAGAAAGACATTGCTTTGACTGGAAGCCATTGTAGGTCAGCAAACACAGGGGTGATGAGTGAACAGGAGGAGGTGTGAGTTGACACACAGCAAGTATTTGGAGGGCAGCAAGTGGATGGCGAATGAGAGAGTGTTAGAGTTGAGTATTTATTGATGTAATAAAGGGATGAGTGAAGGTTTCAGCAGCAGGATGACCTACATGTGAAGGTTGGAAATGGTCTGCCTTAGTGTTACCATGAATGAAGATGGGAAATTTATCTCCAGATCAAATGTGACACTAAGGTTACCAAAAAATTATTTTACTCCTGGGTATTGACCAAGGGATAGAGACAATCACTAGGGAGTAGAGTTTGCAGAAAGTGAAAACAATGGTTTCAGTCTTTCCAATATTTATCTGAAGGAGACTTCAGTTTTGGTTGTCTGAGGAGCAGTCTGATCATTTTAATAACAACAAAGGAGTTGAGAGGCGGTGGTGACGTAGACTTGCATCAGTTTGCTTGCGAGAATGAATACTCTCCCTCGGAATGATGTTGCTGAGGAGAAACGTATAAGATTCTTCAGGGACTTGGCAGGGTAGATGTGGAAAGTTGTTTCCTGTTGTGGGAGAGTCTAGAACCAGAAGACCATCTCAGATTAAGAGTTCATGCATATTTTAAGTCCGAGATCACGAGGAATTTCTTCTCTTAAAGAGTGGTCAATCTGTGGATACTTTACCACAGAGGGATGTATAAGCTGGGCCATTAAGTACATTAAGGCTTAGATAAACAAATTTTTAATCAGTAGGGGTTCAATGGTTATGGGGAAAAGGCAGGAAAGTGGAGTTGACGATAATCAAAAGAGCCATGATCTCATCGAATGTGGACTTGATGGGCTGAATGGCCTATTTCTGCTCCTATGTTTTATGGACATGGAATTTCCAAGATGGACAACCAAACTTTTTTTATCATGTGATTGTCAACAACAAGGAGATAAGAAATAGGAGGGTTCCCAGGATAGATCTTGACGTCCCAATAACTCTAGGCTCAACAGCATGCAGTGAATTTTGAAGCACAACTTTCTGACTCTGAGCCAGTGTTGCTGTGTCCTGAGCCACAGCAGAGGACTAGCTAATGTTGAACTTCATTAACATCAGGGCATGATGCAAATGTGTGTTGCTGGTGCCAAGGAACCTCCTTTGGAAAAAACCTCTAAAGATGGTTCACAGTGAGTTAATCATTCTGCCCAGTCTGACATGTTCCTTTTCAATTGTCCTTGATCTTGTAGAAATATCACCTCTTCAAAGTAAACATTCACACTTATTTGTTCTATAGGAGAGAACAGACCACAGCAGTAAGATTTGATTACGTACCGGTATATCAATGCACATCATAACAGGCTAACTGAAGTGTCTGACAAAGCACATGTTCAGGTATCTTATGTTAATAGCTCCTTTGAAGAACAGCCACTTCCCTTTGATATTCACTGAGCAGATGAAAATTAGCAGCGATTTTAAGTGGGAAGTCATTGAAAATGGCCTCGGGATATTAATGAGAGATTTTAATTTACATCCTTGGTTTGGACAATTCAAACTCAGTTGAGACATTAGACACTTGGTTCATAGCATATTTGGCATTTAATTGGATTCCTGACTTGAAACCAAGAAAATCTTCTACATATGTAGCACCCTTGCTTTAGTTCTTTTTATTAGAGTCTTTTTTAGACTCTTTTTATTAGAGTCATATAGTCAGAGGGCTACAACACAGAAGCCAGCCCTTTGGCCCAAACTGCTCCATGCCAACCAAAATAACCATCTACTCTAACCTCATTTCCTTGAACTGACTCAATTCCTTCTAATCCTTTCCTTTTCATGTATTTCATTAAATGTTGTTAATGTACCTGCCTCAAGCACTTCTGCTGGTAGATCATTTCATATGCATACCAACCTCTGGGTAAAAAAATTGCCCCTTAGGTTCCCTTTTATTCTTTCCCCTCTAAACTTAAACTGATGTCCTCTAGCCCTTGATTCCCCAACCCTGGGAAAAAGACTAAGTGCATTCACCCTATCTATGCCTCTCATGATTGTATACACCTCTATGAGGTTCCTTTCCCCCCCCCACCTCAGTCACCTACGCTCTAAAGAAAAAAAGTCCTAGCTTGTCCAACCTCTCCCTGTACCTCAGACCATTGACTCATAGAACATAGAAGAATACAGCGCAGTACAGGCCCCTTGGCCCTCGATGTTGCGCCGATCCAAGCCCACCTAACCTATACTAACCCACTATCCTCCATATACCTATCCAATGCCCGCTTAAATGCCCATAAAGAGGGAGAGTCCACCACTGCTACTGGCAGGGCATTCCATGAACTTACGACTCGCTGAGTGAAGAACCTACCCCTAACTTCAGTCCTATATCTACCCCCCCTTAATTTAAAGCTATGCCCCCTTGTAATACCCGACTCCATACGCGGGAAAAGGTTCACACTGTCAACCCTATCTAACCCCCTAATCATCTTGTACACCTCAATGAAGTCACCTCTAAACCTTCTTTTCTCTAGTGAAAACAGCCCCAAGTGTCTCAGTCTTTCCTCATACGATCTTCCTTCCATACCAGGCAACATCCTGGTAAACCTCCTCTGCACCCGTTCCAGTGCCTCCACATCCTTCCTATAGTATGGCGACCAAAACTGCACACAATATTCCAGATGCGGCCGCACCAGAGTCTTATACAACTGCATCATGACCTCAGGACTCCGGAACTCAATTCCTCTACCAATAAAAGCCAGTACGCCATATGCCTTCCTCACCGCACTATTTACCTGGGTGGCAACTTTCAGAGATCTGTGTACATGGACACCAAGATCCCTCTGCTCATCCACACTACCAAGTATCCGACCATTAGCCCAGTACCCCATCTTTTTGTTGTTCTTCCCAAAGTGAATCACCTCACACTTAGCTACATTGAATTCCATTTGCCACCTTTCTGCCCAGCTCTGCAGCTTCTCTATATCCTGCTGTAACCTGCCACATCCTTCCTCACTGTCAACAACTCCTCCGACTTTCGTATCATCCGCAAACTTGCTCACCCAACCTTCTAACCCCTCTTCCAGGTCATTTATAAAAATGACAAACAGCAATGGTCCCAAAACAGATCCTTGCGGAACACCGCTAGTGACGGCACTCCATGAAGAAACTTTGCCATCAACTACTACCCTCTGTCTTCTTCCATCCAGCCAATTCCTAATCCAAACCTCCAACTCACCCTCAATGCCATATCTCCGTATTTTCTGCAGTAGCCTACCATGGGGAACCTTATCAAACGCCTTACTAAAATCCATATATACCACATCTACTGCTTTCCCCTCATCAACCTCCTTCGTCACTTTTTCAAAGAATTCAATAAGGTTTGTGAGGCACGACCTGCCCTTCACAAAACCATACTGACTATCCTTGATCACATTATTCCTATCCAGATGTGCATAAATCCTATCCCTTACAATTCTCTCTAAGACTTTGCCCACAACAGAAGTGAGACTCACCGGCCTATAGTTACTAGGGTTATCCCTACTCCCCTTTTTGAACAAGGGAACCACATTTGCTATCCTCCAGTCTTCTGGCACTACTCCTGTAGACAAAGAGGACATAAAAATCAAGGCCAATGGCTCTGCAATCTCCTCCCTTGCTTCCCAGAGAATCCTAGGATAAATGCCATCAGGCCCAGGGGACTTATCTATTTTCACCTTTTCCAGGATTTCCAACACCTCTTCTCTACATACCTCAAAGCCATCCATTCTACTTATTTGTGTCTCAGTATTCACATCGACGACAATGCCCTGTTCCTGAGTAAATACTGAAGAAAAGTATTCATTCAGTGTCTCCCCAATCTCTTCCGCCTCCACACGCAACTTCCCACTACTATCCTTGACTGGACCTATTCCTACCCTAGTCATTCTTTTATTCCTAACATACCTATAGAAAGCCTTAGGGTTTTCCCTAATCCTACCGACTAGGGACCTTTCATGTCCCCTCCTTGCTGCTCTTAGCTCTCTCTTCAGGTCCTTCCTGGCTACCCTATAACTCTCAATCGCCCCAATTGAACCTTCACGCCTCATCTTTACATAGGCCGCCCTCTTCCATTTAACAAGGGATTCCAATTCCTTATTAAACCACGGCTCCCTCGCACGACCCTTTCCTCCCTGCCTGACAGGTACATAATTATCAAGGACACTCAATAGTTGCTCCTTGAACAAGCTCCACATATCATTTACACTCTTGCCTTGGAGTCTACTTTTCCAAGCCACACATCCTAAGTCATGCCTCACCGCATCATAATTTCCCTGACCCCAGCTATAACTCTTGCCCTGTAGTACACACTTATCCCTCTCCATCACGAGAGTAAAAATCACCGAATTATGGTCACTATCCCCAAAGTGCTCACCTACCTCTAATTCTAACACCTGGCCTGGTTCGTTACCCAGAACCAAATCCAGTATGGCCTCACCTCTTGTTGGCCTGTCTACATATTGTGTCAGGAAACTCTCCTGCACACATTGAACAAACACTGACCCATCTAACGAACTTGAGCTATAGCTTTCCCAATCAATATCAGGAAAGTTAAAGTCCCCCATAACAACCACCCTATTACTGTCACTCATCTCCTGAATCACCTTCCCTATCCTTTCTTCAATGATTCTAGGACTATTAGGAGGCCTGTAGAAGACTCCTAACAGGGTGACCTCACC
Source organism: Chiloscyllium plagiosum (assembly GCF_037043375.1). Taxonomy (NCBI): domain Eukaryota; kingdom Metazoa; phylum Chordata; class Chondrichthyes; order Orectolobiformes; family Hemiscylliidae; genus Chiloscyllium; species Chiloscyllium plagiosum. Next base: position 107,557,427 of record NW_028270145.1, on the reverse strand, counting down.
TTTCCTATTCCTAACCTCAGCCCAAACTACCTCAGATGGCAAGTCCTCATCCATCGTCCTTTCCACCACTGTAATACTATCTTTGACAAGCAATGCCACACCTCCCCCTCTTTTACCCCCACCTCTGACCCTACTAAAACATTTAAATCCAGGAACCTGCAACAGCCAATCCTGTCCCTGTTCTAGCCATGTCTCCATAATAGCCACAACATCGAAGTCCCAGGTACCAACCCACGCTGCAAGTTCACCTACCTTATTTCGTATACTTCTTGCATTGAAGTATACACACTTCAAGCCACTTTCCTGTTTACAGACACCCTCCTTGGAAATTGATGCCATGTTCCTAACCTCCCTACACTCCAGGCCCTGCACCCTGAAGCTACAATCTGGGTTCCCATGCCCCTGCAGAGTTAGTTTAAACCCCCCCACGAGCACTAGCAAACCTCCCCCCAAGGATACTGGTGCCCCTCAGGTTCAGGTGTAGACCATCCTGTTTATAGAGGTCCCACCGTCCCCAGAAAGAACCCCAGTTATCCAAAAACCGGAATCCCTCCCTCCTGCACCATCCCTGTAGCCACGCATTTAAGTGTTCTCTTTCCCTATTCCTCGACTCTCGATCACGTGGCATGGGTAACAAACCAGAGACGACAACTCTGTTCGTTCTAACTATGAGCTTCCAACCTAGCTCCCTGAAAGCCTGTCTAACATCCTCGGCACTCCTCCTACCTATGTCGTTGGTGCCAATATGGACCACGACTTCGGGCTGCTCCCCCTCCCCCTCCAGGACCCGGAAAACACGATCAGAGACATCACGTACCCTTGCACCTGGGAGGCAACATACCAAACGTGAGTCTCTCTCGTTCCCACAAAACCGCCTATCTGTGCCCCGAACTATCGAGTCCCCAATTACTACTGCTCTGCTCTTCTTCACCCTTCCCTTCTGAGTAACGGGGACAGGCTCCGTGCCAGAGACCTGAGCCCCGTTACTTACCCCTGGTAAGTCATCCCTCCTTCGCGCTTTTAAAGGGGGAAAAAACCTACCCAGGTAAGCTTACACTACTGCTTCCGGGTCTCGGCTGCCCCTCTGGTCGTCATCACTTCCCCCTGGTGCTCCCGCTCTTTCTGTGAAGAGAGAGTGAAAGAAAAAAAAAACACCGCTGCCCGCTACCAGTAAGCACTTTTAAAACCAAACGGTCTTACCTTCGCTGCTGCTCGCACTGGAAAATACTCATGGCAACACCCTTGTAAATTTCTTCTGCACATTTTCCAGTTTAATAATTGGCTCCTCCAAGTCATTGCTATAGGAAGCAAATGTTGGATTGGGGTGGAAAATGTGTTGCTGGAAAAGCGCAGCAGATCAGGCAGCATCCAAGGAGCAGGAGAATCAACGTTTCGGGCATAAGCCCTTTTTCAGGAATCTTGGGGTGGACAAAGTTAAAAATCACGCAACACCAGGTTACTGTCCAGCAGGTTTATTTGGAAACATTAGCTTTCGAAGCGCTGCTGCTTTCTCTGATGGTGTGGAGGATAAGATAATAAGACACAGAATTTATAGCCAAATGAGTACAGTATTATGGAGATGTGATGATAATTAAACAATTTTAGATCAAGTCTTTCATCTTTTAGAATAGGATGTGTTGGTTTCTGTTCTTTGATATGTAAAGCCCAGAAGTTTTTTAAATTGCATTCTCAAGAAAGGTCTATCTTTTCTAATAATAGGTGCCATCTCAGCTCAGACAATGCATTAAGGTGTGAGGTCTGTCTGTGTCCCAGTGTTGAGTTAGACTGGTTCTATTTCTAAAGTGGCATTTACAGAGTTTTACATGGATTCAGGCAGTTTTTGAGCAAAATAAAATGTAATTCTGCAAAAACAAATTTACCCCATAAACTTATACTTGTGTGCGTGTAGGAGAGACATTGTGTGTGTGTGTGTGTGTGTGTGTGTGTGTGTGTGTGTGTGATTGGGTATACACCTGTGAGAGGGTGTGTGTGTGTGTGTGATTGGGTATACACCTGTGAGAGGGTGTGTGCATGAGCGTGAGTGTGTGTGTGTGTGAGATTGGGTATACACCTGTGAGAGGGTGTGTGCATGAGCGTGAGTGTGTGTGTGTGTGAGATTGGGTATACACCTGTGAGAGGGTGTGTGCATGAGCGTGAGTGTGTGTGTGTGTGAGATTGGGTATACACCTGTGAGAGGGTGTGTGCATGAGCGTGAGTGTGTGTGTGTGTGTGTGAGATTGGGTATACACCTGTGAGAGGGTGTGTGCATGAGCGTGTGTGTGTGTGTGTGTGTGTGTGTGTGTGAGATTGGGTATACACCTGTGAGAGGGTGTGTGCATGAGCGTGTGTGTGTGTGTGATTGGGTATACACCTGTGAGAGGGTGTGTGCATGAGCGTGAGTGTGTGTGTGTGTGTGATTGGGTATACACCTGTGAGAGGGTGTGTGCATGAGCGTGAGTGTGTGTGTGTGTGTGATTGGGTATACACCTGTGAGAGGGTGTGTGCATGAGCGTGAGTGTGTGAGTGATTGGGTATACACCTGTGAGAGGGTGTGTGCATGAGCGTGAGTGTGTGTGTGTGTGATTGGGTATACACCTGTGAGAGGGTGTGTGCATGAGCGTGAGTGTGTGTGTGATTGGGTATACACTGTGAGAGGGTGTGTGCATGAGCGTGAGTGCATGGGATGTATGTGTGCATATGAGAGAGAACTTATGTATGAGAGAGGGTCTGTGTGGGTGCGCGAGTATGTAGGAGTGTGCGTGCAAGAGTGTATAGTGCAGTGGGGTCACCTGTAGTGTGACATGAACACAACGGTCTCGGTTGAGGCCATTCCCATGGGTACCGAACTTAGCTATCAGCCTCTGCTCTGCCACATTGTGTTGTTGCTTGTCCCAAAATCCACCTTGGAGGATGGCCTCCTGAAGGTCTGAGGCTGAATGTCCCTGACCGCTGAAATGTTCCCCTGACTGGGAGGGAACACCCCCTGTCTGGTGGATTGTTGTGCGGTGTCCATTCATCTGTTGTCATAGCATCTGCTCGGTCTCAACAAAGTACCATGCCTTGGCATCATGTGACTCGGCCAATGTTGTCTATCTCATACACTACAGACAAGGATGCCTTGAAGCATGGTACGTTGGTGAGACTAAGCAGACACTATGACAACGAATGAAACTCCTGCCTTGATTTGACTTTTCAAAACGCAAGACCTCATACTTATCTAAATTAAACTCCATTTGCCATTTCTCGGCTCACTTCCCCAGCTTATCAAGATCCTGCTGCAATTTGATAACCTTACTCACTGTCCATGATATCGCCTATTTTAGTGTCATCAGCAAACTTACTAATCATGTCTTGTACATTCTCATCCAAATCATTGGTACAGATAACATATAGCAATGGGCCTAGCACCGACCCCTGAGGCACTCCACTAGTCACAGGTCTCCAGTCCGACAAGCATCCTTCCACCATTACCCTCTGCTTCCTACCATCATGCTAATTATGTATTCAATTTGCCAGGTCCCCCTGGATTCCATGCAATCTAACCTTCCAGAGCAACCCACCATGTGGAACCTTATCAAAGGCCTTACTGAAATCCATATAGACTATATCTACTGCCCTATGAGAAAGTGAGGACTGCAGATGCTGGAGACCAGAGTTGAAAAGTGTGGTACTGGAAAAACACAGCAGGCCAGGCAGCATCCGAGGATTGGGAGAATCGACGTTTTTGGCATAAGCCCTTCTTCAGGAATGAGGCTCATTCCTGAAGAAGGGCTTATGCCCGAAACGTCGATTCTCCTGCTCCTCGGATGCTGCCTGGCCTGCTGTGTTCTTCCAGTACCACACTCTACATCTACTGCCCTGCCTTCGTCAACCTTCCTGGTTGCTTCATCAAAGAACTCTAACAAATTTGAGAGGCTTGATCTACCAGTCACAAAGCCATGCTGACTACTCCTACTCACACCCTGTCTTTCCAAATGCATGTACATCTTATCCCTCAATCTTCTCTAGTAATTTGCCGACCACAGATGTAAAACTAACTGGTCTATAGTTCTCAAACTTTACTTTGCAGTCCTTCTTGAATAATGGCACAACATTCGCTACCCTCCAGTCTTCTGAGACCTTGCCTGTGTCTTTTATTATATGTGTGCATCACTGGCAAGACCAACATTTGTTGCCCTTCACTAATTTCCCTTGAACGGATTGGCTTGTACTGCCTTCTCAGAGGGCATCTAAGGGTTAAAAGACACCAATGTTGCTGGTGGCTTGGCGTCACTTGTGGGCCTGACAGAATAAGAATGGTTGATTTTCTTCCCTAAAGGATATTAATGGACCAGATTGGTTTTATAATAATTGTTGATGATTGTCAGGATCACCAACCCTGAGAATTTCATTTTCTTAAAAATAAGCCACCTCAAAATCACCCATGTCACTAATTAAACAAATAAATTACAGGCACTGAGTTGAGACAAAAAAAAACTCCAGGTGCCAGAATGCAAAGTAGACAAAGGACACAGGGTTTTTGCCCAAAACGTCGATTTTCCTGCTCCTCAGATGCTGCCTGAACTGCTGTGCTTTTCCAGCACCACTCTAATCTAGAATCTGGTTTCCAGCATCTGCAGTCATTGTTTTTACCTGGAAGAACACAGCAAGCCAGGCAGCATCAGAAGGTCCTGAAGAAGGGTTATAGCTGAAATGTTGACTTCCCCATCTCCTGATGCTGCCTGGCTTGCTGTGTTCTTCCAGCCTCCTGTTTGTCTAAATTACAAGTTCTGTCCACCAGAGGCAGTGCAACAATAATAAAAGGAAAGATTAGGGAAAGAAATGAAATTGGAATTTGTGGGGATGAAACCTGGCTTTTTAATTTCAGATTTTCTTTTAATGAGTTTAAGTCCTATCATCTGCCATGGTGGGATTTGACCCTGCATCCTCAGAGCATTTCAAGATGAGAACTTCACCTAAAGAACAGCACCTCATTCTCCACTTGGGGACCCTGCAGCCATCTGGATTCAATATCGAGTTCAAAATAATTTTAGGGCTTGAGCTCTCTCATGTCCTTATTCCAATCCCCACACACCAGGCCTTGTTACCATTTAGTCTGCTATTACACACATCATCTGTCTTGGGAGCCTTCAACCATACAGCATCAACATCGACTTCACTACTTTTCAAATCTCCACTCTCCCCCCACCCACCCACCCAACCCTCCAACTCGGCACTGCCCTCTTGAACCTGTCCATCTTCTCACCTATCCACTCCGCCTTCCCCACCGACCTATCACAATTATCCCCCACCTGCATCCACCTATCGCCTTTCCACCTACGTTCCCCCTATTTATCTCTCAGCCCCCTTACCCCTCCACATCCCTGCTGAAGGGTTTATGCCCAAAACGTTGACCCTCTTGCTCCTTGGATGCTGCCTGACACACTGTGCTTTTCCAGCGCCACCCTTTTCAATATTACTCATAACCCATTGTTAGCCTCTAACAATCCCCATTAAGTGCAATTCACCCTCCTAGCCACATCGTTATCCATTCCAATGCCTGTCCAACTACTCTTCTCTCTTATAAAAAACAAAAGAATTGCAGATGCTGTAAATCAGAAACAAAAACAAACAGTTTTCCAGCAATTACTGTTTTTGTTCTTCTCTCTCTTTGGGCTGTATCCCCATCTATCATTTACACTTTACCTCTTCCCCCCCCACCCCCATCTTCTGCATCTCGGTCAGAAGTCATATGATGGAGAAAGTGAGGACTGCAGATGCTGGAGATCAGAGCTGAAAAATGTGTTGCTGGAAAAGCGCAGCAGGTCAGGCAGCATCCAAGGAGCAGGAGAATCGACATAAGCCCTTCTTCAGGAATGAGGAGGGGTGCCGAGCAGGCGAAGATAAAAGGTAGGGAGGAGGGACTTGGGCGAGGGGCGTTGGGAATGCGATAGGTTGAAGGAGGTTAAGGTGAGGGTGATAGGCCGGAGAGAGGGTGAGGGCGGAGAGGTCGGGAAGAAGATTGCAGGTCAAGAAGGCGGTGCTGAGTCCGAGGGTTGGGACTGAGATAAGGTGGAGGGAGGGGAAATGAAGCTGGAGAAATCTGCATATGGGCGGCATGGTGGCACAGTGGTTAGCACTGCTGCCTCACAGCGTCAGAGACCCGGGTTCAATTCCCGCCTCAGGCGACTGACTGTGTGGAATTTGCACGTTCTCCCCGTGTCTGCGTGGGTTTCCTCCCACAGTCCAAAAGATGTGCAGGTCAGATGAATTTGCCGTGCTAAATTGCCCATAGTGTTAGGTAAGGGGTATATGTAGGGGTATGGGTGGGTTACGCTTCGGCGGGTCGGTGTGGACTTGTTGGGCCGAAGGGCCTGTTTCCACACTGTAATGTAATCTAATCTAATGATACCAGGCTATGGTCCAACAGAAACAAAAACAGAAGTTGCTGGAAAAGCTCAGCAGGTCTGGAAGCCTCTGTGAAGAGAAATCAGAGTTAACGTTTAGGGTGTGGTGACCCTTCCTGATAGTGAGGAAAATGTTATTTTTTATGCAGAAAATAGGGTGAGGGGAGGGCGTAAGGAGTAAACGATAGGTGGGGATAGAGCCCAAAGAGGGAGAAGAACAGTTGGACAGGCAAAGGAGTGGATAACAATCTGGCTGGGAGGGTGAATAGCTGTTAGAGTCATAGAGATATACAGTACGGAAACAGACCCTTTGGTCCAACGTGTCCATGCTGACCAGATATCCAAACCAATGGAGATTGTTAGTGGCTAACGACATGTAGTGTGTAATGGCAGACTTTGTGATAACAAGGCCTGGTGTGTGGGGTGGGGACTAGGACATACGTGAGTTCAAGCCCTAAAATTATTGAACTCAATATTGAGTCCAGAAGGCTGCAAGGGTTCCCAAGCGGAAAATGAGGTGCTGTTCTTCCAGCCTGCACTGGTCTCCGCTGAGCACTGCAGTAAGCCTGAGACAGAGATATTGGCCAGGGAACAGGGTAGGGTGTTAAAGTGGCAGGCGAACTGGAAGCTCAGAGTTATTTTCTGTGAAGTGGTCACCCAGTTCAGGCTTCATTTCCCCAATGTAGAGGACACCACATTGTGAGCAGCGAGTGTAGTAGAGTAGATTGTGTGAAGGAGAAAGTGAGGACTGCAGATGCTGGAGATCAGAGCCAAAAGGTGTGTACCTGTCCATCTTCCTTCCCACCTATCTGCTCCACCCTCCTCTCCGACCTATGACCATCACGCCATACCTTTATCTACCTATCACATTCTCGGATACCTTCCCCCCAGCCCCACACCCCCTCCCCCCTTTATCTCTCAGCCCCCTTGGTCTACCTCCAACATTCCTGATGAAGAGCTTCTACTTGAAACGTTGATTGTCCTGCTCCTTGGCTGCTTCCTGATAGATTGTATGAAGTGCAGTTGAAGCACTGCTTCACCTGGAAGGTACATTTGGGCCCTTGGATGCTAGATTTCTGATTTTCAGCATCTGCAGTTCTTTTGGTTTTCATGTAGCCCAACGGTTTTATTTGATATCACAAGCTTTTGGAGTGCTGCTCCTTCTGCATATAAACTGACATTTTCCTGGCTTTCATCAGTTCTGTGGAAGGGTCAGTCGACCTGAAACATTAATTGTCATTTCTCTCCCCAGATGTTATCAGACCCGCTGAGCGTTTCCGGTAACTTCTGTTTTTGTTTTCTCAGAGCATCTGTCTGGATTACTGTCTGAATACACAAAGTGGAGTGCAGAACAGACCCTTCAGCCTATTGAATCTACACCAACCTATCTAAACTAATCCCACTTTGCAGCACTTGACCCCTTGTCTTGAATGCCATGACACTTCAAGTACCCCTCTAAGTATCTTTTTAACAGTTATGAGATTCCCACCTCTTAGCAAGTTTGTAGCTCAGGTTGAGGTTCTGGATGTAGGTTTGCTTGCTGAGCTGGAAGATTCACTTCCAGACGTTTCATCACCTGACTAGATAACATCTTCAGTGGGCCTCTGGGCGAAGCACTGCTGATAATTCCTGCTTTCTATTTATATGTTTGGATTTCTTTGAGTTGGTGATGTCATCTCCTGTGATGATGTCATTTTCTGTCATGACATCTTCCTGATGAAGGGCTTATGCCCGAAACGTCGATTCTCCTGCTCCTCGGATGCTGCCTGGCCTGCTGTGTTTTTCCAGCACCACATTTTTCAACTCTGGTCTCCAGCATCTGCAGTCCTCACTTTCTCCTCTGTCATGACATCACCAACTCAAAGAAACCCAAACATATAAATAGAAAGCAAGAATTATCAGCAGTGTTTTGCCTGGAGGCTCACTGAAGATGTTACCTAGTAGGGTGATGAAACATCTGGAAGTGAATCTTCCAGCTCAGCGAGTGAACCTGCATCCCATTCTCACCTCTCCTACCCTTCCAGATCCCACTACTTTCTGGGTGAAATGATTTGTCCTCAAATCCCTTCTAAATATCCTACCTTTCACCTTAAAATATGCTCCCTTGTTATTAACCCTTCAAAAGTGGTACTGTCCCAGCTCTGAGCCAGAAGGCCTGGGCTCAAGTCCTACCTCCTCTAAAGGTGTGTAATAACCTCTCTGAACAGGTTGATAAGAAAATATGTATTAAATGCCTTCTCTGCTCTAAATGGATTGGCCAAACAATGATTTGGGATGTCCTTTGCTTGTGAAGTGTGCTATATAAATGCAAGTATTTCTTTTGATGAAGTTCCTTTGAAGTGTAGTCGCTGTTATAAATGTAGGGGAATGTGACAAAGCACCAACTGTATTGCATCCAAACTTGACAACCGTATAGAAATTTGTAGTAATGCAAAAAGAGGATGCAGAGTCTGCAAAGGGATATAGAAAGGCTAAGTGAGTGGGCTTTAAATTGACAGATCAAGTTTACTTTAGATTAGATTACTTATAGTGTGGAAACAGGTCCTTCGGCCCAACAAGTCCACACTGACCCTCCAAAGAGCAACCCAATCAGACCCATTCCCCTACATTTACCCCTTCACCTAACACTACAGGCAATGTAGCGTGGCCAATTCACCTAACCTGCACATCTTTGGACTGTGGGAGGAAACCAGAGGAAGCCCACGCAGACACAGGGAGAATGTGCAAACTCCACACAAACAGTTGCCCGAGGGTGGGAATTGAACCCGGGTCTCTGGCGCTGTGGGGCAGCAGTAGTATCCACTGTGCCACCGTGCACAGTTTAATGTATGTGAGCGCGATGTTGTCCACTTTGACAAGAACAGAAAAGCAGAATGTATTTAAATAGAGAGAGTGCGCGGAACGCTGCAGTACAGAGTGGGTGTCCTTGTACATGAATCATAAAATGTTAACATGTAAGTACAGGAAGTAATTTTGGTGGTGATCCTCTGCACAAAGCTTAGGATGAGAATTCTAATGAAAAGAGTCTCCTACAATCAAAGAGATCTCAGCACAGACTGGCAATGTGCCTTACAAGAATCACAATGAGAGTTGTAACACAGATTTATGTGGTGCCTCCTGGTCTCTGGGATGTCAGAAGTGCTTCACAACCAACAAAGCACTTCTGAAGACATGTCTGAACTCCCTTGTAAATAATACTCTATCTAACCCATTCTTTAAGATAGTTAATGACGCAGTCTCCAGTATTTTCTATTGGAAAAAAACTCCACTGCCTAACAGACCTTTACACATTAACATGGGAACAGGAGTAGGCTATTTAGCCCCTCAAGCATGTTCTGCCATTTAGTGAGATCATTGGTGATCTATTGCCTAACTCCATAAACCTGTTCTGAAAAAGGGTCACTAGACCCAAAACATTAACTCTGCTTTCTCTCCACAGATGTTGCCAGACCTGCTGAGTTTCTCCAGCAATTTCTATTTTTGTTCCCCAAACCTGCCTTTGGCCTATATCCCTAAATACCTTTGCTTGACAAAAATTTATTTACCTCAGATTTAAAATTAATAACTACCATTTATGAAAGAGAATTCCAAACTTCACCACCCATGTGTGAATTGCTTCCTTTTCACCTCTCCTGAATATTCTGGTCCTAATTCTCATCCTAGAATCATAGAATCCCTACAGTGTGGAAACATGCCATTCAGCCCAACAAGTCCATTCCGACCCTCCGAACAGTAACCCACCGAGACGCATTCCCTACATTTATCCCTGACTAATACACCTAACCTACACATTCCTGGACACTATATTGCAATTTAGCATGGCCAATCCACCTAATCTGCACATCTTTGGATTGTGGGATGAAACCGGAGCATCCAGGTGAAACCCAATCAGACACAAGGAGAATGTGCAAACTTCACACAGAAAGTCGCCTGAGGCTGGAATCAAACCTGGGTCCTTACCACTGGGAGGTAGTAGTGCTAACCACACTGCCCAACAAATCAATGAATTCCTTACCATGTTTCTTTAGCAGATGTCACGGGTAAAGTGGGGAGAACACGCTCTGCTGTGACATGGATTCAAAGCGAGGTTGCTGCAGCCACAATGCAGAGTTACAGGTACACAATCCTTTATCTGATATCCTTGGGGCCAGTTGATTTTTTGGATTTCAGAATAAATGGCATTTTCACAGTGAAATAAAAAACATCTTACTGAACAGCAGACGCACGTGTGAATAGTACAAGCACTGAGACAATTCACCCCTGCCAGTGCTGGGCCACACCACCACATCACATCTGAGTGACATGGGTCGGGTGGGTGTGGAGTTGGATCACCTGCTTGCACGCCAAACAACCTTGTTATGCAGAAAAAGACTTTGGATTTTGGAGCTTTTCAGAGTTTGGAATTTCGGTTAAAGGATTGTGTACCTGTACTAACCACTATACGATCAAGTGTCACCATGTCTCTAATTCTAGAATCCCAACAAGTGAACATATTTTATCTTTACCTACTCTGTTTTTACCTTTTAATATTTCAAAGACGTCCTTTTGGGAGAGGAAATTCCTCCTCATCTCCATATTAAATAGGGCACTTCTTATTTTTGAAGCTGGACTCCCTAGTTCTAGATTTCCTCACAAGTGGAAACATCCTCCCAATGTCCACCCTTTCAAGTTCCCTCAGGATTTTAAGTTTTAATAGATTGGGGTGGCACAGTGGCTCAGTGGTTAGCATTGCAGCCTCACAGCACCAAGCACCTGGGTTTGATTCCACCTCGGGCGACTGTCTGTGTGGGTATCTTCCGGGCGCTCAGCTTTCCTCCAAAGATGTTTAGGTTAGGTGGATTGGCCATGCTGTGATGTGCAGGCGTGGTGGGTTAGCTATTGCAGGTTTACAGGGGTGGGGTGGGTCTGGATGGGATGTTATTCAGAAGATCGGTGTGGATTGTACACTTTCATTCTTCTAAACTCCCATAGAGTACCGGCCCAAATATTCCTCTTAAAGCAACCCCCTTATCCCAGAAATCAGCTTAACTGCCTGTAATGCTAATAAAGTTTGCACAGTCTCTCAAATGGCAATGTGATTATGATTAGACATTTTAATTGATTGAAGAAGAAATATAGAGAACGAGGGAGAACAGTGTTGGTTCAATTCCCATATTAGCTGAGGTGAATATGACAGACCCTCCTTCTCAATCTCTCCCCTTGTTTGAGATGTAGTGGCCCACAGGTTACACTACCGCCATATTGTCTCCATCTAATGAGAGAGCAGTCCTATGTTCCAAGGGAAGCTTTACTGAAGTTTTCTGCTTTGCAATCATCAGGACAATTTGCAAGAAAACCAATGTAAAAAACAAAATTACTACACAAAGCAACTGTATGAAAGGAATGCAAGTAGACCTTGTCATTGTTCAAGTAATACCTCAGGATCCACTGGAACTCAGAAACCTGGACATTGGTTATCTGGAGGACAGCATCTAAAATAATATAGTGCTCCCTCTGTAAGGAAGTGGCTGAGATTCTGAGTTTAGGTTCTAGAATGGTATAGGAACAGACAGGGATAGGGTAAGGGATGCTCTTCGAAGGGTTGGTGTGAACCTGATGGGTGAACGGCCTGTTTCCACACTTACAAGGAATTTGTGATTCAATGGTGTTTGAACCCATGAGCTTCTGACTAGTGTTAGCTATAGTTCAGTGTCAATGGTTGTGAGTTCAAGTTTTCTTTCTGGAGACTTAAGCAGACAAGTTCAATCTAACATTGAAATGCAATTCTGGGGCAATGCTGCAGGGTTGGAGGTGTTAGCTTTTGGATTTAACATTGAACCAAGGCCATTTCTGTACCTGTCATATCTTCTGGTTCCCAGATATTTGAAATAGTCACATTTATTTTAAGCTTAAAAAAAAGAGCTGTTTTGTCTAAATCAAAATTATCATGCTGCAATATTCAGGAAAGTGCCAGATGATGGCTGGTGTTGTGCAAGATACAATATCTGACTCTTCAGTGCAGCTGTAAATATGGCTGTACAGGAACAATTACACATACAATTAGTTCCTGCCTATTAATTCCCATTTTTTTACAGGCAATTTAGTTTCGTCTGGTCATAGAATATGGATATTGCTAACTAAACCTGGATTTATTTCCCATCCTTAAATGCCCTTAAGAAAGGCAATATTACATTTTGCCCTGAAGAAGGGCTTATGCCCAAAACGTCGATTCTCCTGTTCCCTGGATGCTGCCTGACCTGCTGCGCTGTTCCAGCAACACATTTTCAGCTCTGATCTCCAGCATCTGCAGTCCTCACTTTCTCCTCAATATTACGTATATAGTCAATGCAGTGATGTGTAGAATGCCATGGCACAATTTCAAAGAGGAAGAAGGAAGTTCTCCCTGCTATCCTAGTCAATATTTATCTGCATCACTGAAAACAAATTATTACGTCATTAGTACATTACTGCGACTCCCATTGCATGGGTGTTTCCTGCGTACAATTTGGCTGTACCTTTCCTATGGCGCAACATTGAATACATTTAAAAGGTTATGGCTGCACAAACACTCTGAAGCAATCTGAAATCGTGAAAACTGCAAGTTGTTCTTTCTGGGAGCAAAAGGAAGTGCACCCTGCAATACACAGTGATACAGAAATGCTGTCCCCCAGCTTGTTTCCAAACAATGTATTACATGGAACAGTCTCTGATATCTTAGTTTCTAGCACTAATGTGTTTTTATGACTTTGTCTGCAGAAGATAAGCAAGTTTCAAAGTGCATGTTTGCCATTTGCTGACAATATCCATTAGCTGGTAACTTCTAGCCTTAGAATGACTTTCAGAAATCTATAATGTGCAATGCTTTGAATGCGGAAACTTGGGTCAGTCTTCTATCCATCATTTTGTTTTGTTGGTAGCAGTATTTCCCTTTATTTGACATCTTTCACTTTGGTACCTTGCAAACATACTTTGTACAAGATTTTACTACCAATGTGCAAAACGTTTGGTATGTAGGCTGTAAAGTAGCCATTCAATGTTACATAGAGTCCATTACCAAAGGGTTGCTAAGCACCTGTGGACATACAATAAATATTATCTTGTAATACTCAAATAGGATGAGAGTTTGAATCCTACTACAGCAGTTCGAGGGCTTGATTTCAATTTTTAAAATGTTGATTAAAATCCAACTAAAGCTGGCATCAGTTAAAGTGACAAGCTGAGGAAACTTCATTATAAAAATCCAACTGATTCACTTGGGGTCCTTTTAGGTGAGAAACCTACCATCCTTACCCAATCTGGCCTATACGTGATGCCAAACTCATACCAACAGAGTTTGTTCCCTCTAAAATGCCCCAGAACAGCACTTCGTCATTTCAGACGGCTAAAAAAAGTAAGATTAAAGTACTGCAGGTGCACCCACCGTAAAAGTAGGTCAGTGGTTATAAGACAGTACACATTCTCAAGGGCAGCATTCTCAAAATCACTGACCATCCTCACTTGGAATATATCATAGAACATAGAACATTACAGCGCAGTACAGGCCCTTCAGCCTTCGATGTTGTGCCGACCTGTCATACCAATCTGAAGCCCATCTAACCTCCACTATTCCATGTATGACCAAATGCTTGTCCAATGACGACTTAAATATACTTAAAGTTGGCGAATCTACTACCGTTGCAGGCAAAGCATTCCATACCCTTACTACTCTCTGAGTAAAGAAACTACCTCTGACATCTGTCCTATATCTATCACCCCTCAATTTAAAGCTATGCCCCTTCGTGCTCACTGTCACCATACTTGGAAAAAGGCTCTCCCTGTCCACCCTATCTAACCCTCTGATTATCTTATATGTCTCTATTAAGTCACCTCTCAACCTTCTTCTCTCTAACAAAAACAGCCTCAAGTCCCTCAGCCTTTCCTCATAAGACCTTCCCTCCATACCAGGCAACATCCTAGTAAATCTCCTCTGCACCCTTTCCAAAGCTTTCATATCCTTCTTATAATGAAGTGACCAGAACTGTACACAATATTCCAAGTGCAGCCGCACTAGAGCTTTGTACAGCTGTAGCATAACCTCATGGTTCCGGAACTCGATCCCTCTATTAATAAAAGCTAAAACACTGTATGGCTTCTTAACAACCTGTCAACCTGGGTGGCAACTTTCAAGGATCTGTGTATCTGGACACCGAGATCTCTCTGCTCATCTACACTACCAAGAATCTTACCATTAGCCCAGTACTTTGCATTCTGGTTACTCCGACCAAAGTGAATCATCTCACACTTGTCCGCATTAAACTCCATTTGCCACCTCTCAGCCCAGCTCTGCAGCTTATCTATGTCTCTTTGTAACCTACAACATCCTTTGTCACTATCCACAACTCCACTGACCTTAGTGTCGTCTGCAAGTTTACTAACCCACCCTTTTACGCCCTCATCCAGGTCGTTTATAAAAATGACGAACAGCAGTGGAGCCAACACTGACCCTTGCGGTACACCACTGGTCACTGGACTCCAGGATGAACATTTCCCATCAACCACCACCCTCTGTTTTCTTTCAGCAAGTCAATTACTGATCCAAACTGCTATATCTCCAACAATCCCATTCTTCCGCATTTTGTACAATAGCCTACTGTGGGGAACCTTATCGAATGCCTTGCTGAAATTCATATACACAACATCAACCGGTTTACTCTCATCTACCTGTTTGGTCACCTTCTCAAAAAACTCAATAAGGTTTGTGAGGCACAACCTACTCTTCACAAAATCGTGCTGATTATCCCTAATCAAATTATTATTTTCGAGATGATTATAAATCCTATCTCTTATAACCTTTTCCAACACTTTACCAACAACTGAAGTAAGGCTCACTGGTCTATAATTACCAGGATTGTCTCTACTCCCCTTCTTGAACAGGAGAACCACATTTGCTATCTTCCAGTCTTCTGGCACTATTCCTGTAGACAATGACGATTTAAAGGTCAATGCCAAAGGCTCGGCAATCTCCTCCCTGGCTTCCCAGAGGATGCTAGGATAAATCCCATCCGGCCCAGGGGACTTATCTATTTTCATACTCTGCAGGATTTCTAATACCTCTTCCTTGTGAACCTCAATCCCACCCAGTCTACTAGCCTGTATCTCAGTATTCTCCTCGACAACATTGTCGTTTTCTAGAGTGAATATTGTCGAAAAATATTCATTAAGTGTTTCCTCTATCTCCTCTGACTTCTCACACAACTTCCCACTACTATCCTTGATTGGCTCTAATCTCATTCTCTTCATTCTTTTATTCCTTAAATACCTATAGAAAGCCTTAGAGTTTACCCTGATCCTATCCGCCAACAACTTCTTATGTCTCCTCCTGGCTCTTCTGAGCTCTCTCTTTAGGTCTTTCCTGGCTACCTTGTAACCCTCAAGTGCCCTAACTGAGCCTTCACATCTCATCCTAACATAAGCCTTCCTCTTCCTCTTGACCAGAGATTCCACTTCCTTCGTAAACCACAGCTCCCGTGCTCTACAGTTTCCTCCCTGCCTGACAGGTACATACCTATCTAGGACAGACAGGATCTTTTCCTTGAATAAGCTCCACATTTCTAATGTGCCCATCCCCTGCAGTTTCCTTCCCCCATCCTATGCTTTCTAAATCTTACCTAATCGCATCGTAATTGCCTTTCACCCAGCTGTAACTCTTGCCCAGTGGTATACACCTATCCCTTTCTATCACTAAAGTAAACATAACAGAATTGTGATCGCTATCACCAAAGTGCTCACCCACTTCCAAATCTAACACTTGGCCGGGCTCATTACCCAGTACCAAATCTAATGTGGCTTTGCCCCTTGTTGGCCTGTCTACATTCTGTGTCAGGAAGCCCACCTGCACACACTGGACAAAAACGGACCCATCTATAGTACTCATACTATAGTGTTCCCAGTCAATATTTGGAAAGTTGAAGTCCCCCATGACAACTACCCTGTCTCACTCACTCCTATCGAGAATCATCTTTGCTATCCTTTCTTCTACATCTCTGAAACTATTCAGAGGCCTATAGAAAACTCCCAACAGGGTGACCTCTCCTCTCCTATTTCTAACCTCAGCCCATACTACCTCAGTTGACGAGTCCCCAAACATCCTTTCTGAAACTGTAATACTGTCCTTGACCAACAATGCCACACCTCCCCCTCTTTTACCATCTTCTCTGTTCTTACTGAAACATCTAAATCCTGGAAATTGCAACAACCATTCCTGTCCCTGCTCTATCCATGTCTCCGAAATGGCCACAACATCGAAGTCCCAGGTACCAACCCATGCTGCAAGTTCACCCACCTTATTCCGGATGCTCCTGGCGTTGAAGTAGACACACTTCAAACCAACTTCTTGCTTGCCGGTGCCATCTTGCGTCCCTGAAACTTGATTTCGGACCTCCCCACTCTCAACCTTTTCTATACTTGAACTACAATTTTGGTTCCCATTCCCCTGCTGGGTTAGTTTAAACCCACCCCAATAGCCTTAGCGAATTCCCCCCCCCCAGTATATTGGTACCCCTCTGGTTCAGATGAAGAACATCCTGCTTGTAGAGGTCCCACCTACCCCAGAAAGAGCCCCAGTTATCCAACAATCCAAAACCCTCCCTCCTGCACCATCCCTGCAGCCACGCGTTCAACTCCTCTCTCTCCCTATTCCTTGCCTCACTAGCACGTGGCACGGGCAACAAATCAGAGACAACAACTCTGTTCGTCCTAGCTCTAAGCTTCCATCCTAGCTCCCTGAATTTCTGCCTTAAATCCCCATCTCTCTTCCCACCAATGTCGTTAGTGCCTATGTGGACCACGACTTGGGGCTGCTCCCCCTCCCCCTTAAGGATCCCAAAAACATGATCAGAGACATCGCGAACCCTGGGCACCTGGGAGGCAACACACCAACCGTGAGTCTCTCTTGTCCCCACAGAACCTCTTATCTGTCCCTCTAACTATGGAGTCCCCAATGATTACTGCTCTGCTCCTCCTACCCGTTCCCTTCTGAGCAGCAGGGACAGACTCTGTGCCAGAGCCCTGTGCCACACTGCTTTCCCCTGGTAAGTCCCCCCCCCCAACAGTATCCAAAATGGTATACTTATTACTATGTGGAATGGCCACAGGCAATCCCTACACTACCTGCCAGTTCCCTTTCCGTCCCCTGACTGTAACCCATTTGCCTTTTTCTTGTACCTGAGGAGTGACTACCTCCCTGTAACTCCTCTCAATAATTCCCTCTGCCTCCTGAATGATCCGAAGTTCATCCAGCTCCAGCTCCAACTGTTCATTCATCATCAGAGAACTTTAGCAGGTCTGGCTGCATCTGTGACTCAACTTCTGAAGAAGAGTTATACCAAATTCAAAATATTAACTCTATTTTTTGGTCTCCACAGATGCTGCCAGATCTGTTGAGTTTCTCCAGCATTCTCTGTGTTTGTTTCAGATTTCCAGTATCTGCAGTATTTTGCCTTTATTCGTTCATCATTGCTAAGACCAAACCTTAGAACCCATGACCCAACAGCACTGTGGAATTAACCTTAATTCAAGAAGGTAGCTCACCACCACCTTCTCAGGGAAAATTAAGGATGGCAACAATAAATACTAACCTAGCCAACAACACAAAATTAAAAATACTGTAATACGATAAAGTTGATCTTTAACAATGCTAATTGCTACTTAAAGGAGAGCCATTGGACTTGGAAATTGGATTTCCAGAAGGCTTTTGATAACGTGCCACATAGGAGGCTGCTGAATGAAATAAGGGCCCATGGTGTTAGGGGCAAGGTACTGGCATGGATAGAGGATTGGCGGACTGGCATTTGGCAGAGAGTGGGGATAAAGAGATCTCTTTCAGGATTGCAATGATGACTAGTGGAGTTCCATAGGGGTCAGTGTTGGGACCACAATTATTCACATTATACATTAACGATGTGGATGAAGGAACTGGGGGCATTGTTGCTAAAATTGCAGATGGCACCAAGATAGGTGGAGGGACAGGTAGTGCTGAGGAAGCAGGAAGGCTGAAGAAGGATTTGACAGGCTAGGAGAGTGGGTAAAGAAGTGGCAGATGGAATACAATGAGGGAAAGTGTGAGATTATACACTTTGGTAGGAAGGAGGAATAGAGACGTAGACAGTTTTCACATTGGGGAAAGATTTCGGAAATCTGAAGCACAAAGGGACTTCGGAGTCCTGGATCAGGATTCTCTTGAGGTCAACATGCAGGTTCAGTTGGCAGTTAGGAGGGAAAATGCAATGTTAGCAATCATTTCAGAGGATTGGAATAAAAGATCAGAGATGTACTGCTGATGTCGTATGAGGCTTGGTCAGACCGCACTTGGAATTTTGTGAGCTATTAAGGGCTTAGACAATAGGTGCAGGAGTAGGCCATTCTGCCCTTCGAGCCTGCACCGCCATTCAATATAATCATGGCTGATCATTCCTAATCAGTATCCTCTTCCTGCCTTATCTCCATAACCCTTGATTCCACTATCTTTGAGAGCTCTATTCAACTCTTTCTTAAATGAATCCAGAGACTGGGCCTTCACTGCCCTCTGGGGCAGAGCATTCCACACAGCCACCACTCTCTGGGTGAAGAAGTTTCTCCTCATCTCTGTCCTAAATGGTCTACCCCGTATTTTTAAGCTGGTCTACCCCGTATTTTTAGGCTTGGAGGAGGTTCACAAGAATGATCCCAGGATGAAGGGCTTCTTCAATGAGGAGCAGTTGAGGGCTCTGGGTTTGTACTCATTGGAGTATAGAAAGATGAGGCGGGGGGGGGGGGGGGGGGGAGATGTGACTGAAACTTGCAGAATACTGAGAGGCCTGGATAGAATGGACATGGAGAACATGTTTCCACTAGTAGGAGAGACTAGGACCTGTGGGCACACCCTCAGCATGAAGAACAACCCTTTAGAACTGAGAGGAGGAGGAATTTCTTCAGCCAGAGGGTGGTGAATCTGTGGAACTCATTGCTGCAGAAGGATATGGAGGCCAAGTCATTGAGTGGATATAATACAGAGATAGATAGATAGATTCTTGATTAGTAAGGGGATCAAAGGTTACAGGGAGAAAGCAGGAATATGGGCTGAGAAACATATCTGCCATGATCAAATGGTGCATCAGACTTGATGGGCCTAACAACTTAATTCTGTTCCTATATCTTTACCGTTTTGGTAGAGGAATGGGAAGGTGACAATTGGCATTTCAAACATTTGAAGTCATGTACAGTTTAGGGTCTATCTTCAATGGCAAGATTCAAGGGATGGAGTTCTTCTCCAAGCAACACCAAGAGATGGTGATGTCCTTTAGGGAAAGAATTCTGGTCTTGTGACATGGTCTAGCTTAAATACGATTCCATTCACACAGCAGAATCTTAGCTGTGATTAAGGAAGGGTAATAAATTAACATTTTGTTTTTAATTCTGTGGTCGAGGAACAATGGTCCAGGGATGTGGGTTCAAATCCCCACAGCTGATAGAATGTGACTTCAATTAAAGAGTCTGGACTTAAAATCTAGTCTATTGGTGATCATGTTATAACATCAATTCATATGACACAGGAGCCAAAGTAGGCCATTTAATGGGATCATGGTTGATCTGATGTTGCTCAACTCCACTTTCTTGCTTTTTCCTCATAAATCTTGATTCCTTTACTGATTTCTGGGACAGAACAGTCGCTCAATGGTCAGCACCACTGTCTCCCAGAACCAAGGACCCGGGTTCAATTCCAGCCTCAGCCGACTGTCTGGTGTAGAGTTTGCACATTTTCCCCGTGTCTGCGTGGGTTTCATCTGGGTTTTCCTGTTTCTTCCCACAGTCTAAAGATGTGCAGATAGGTGGATTGGCCATGCTAAATTGCCCATAGTGTCCAGGGATGTGCAGGCTAGGTGGATTAGCCATTGGAAATATCGGGTTACAGGGGTAAGCTGGGGTGGGGGTGGGGGGTGGGTCTGGGTGAAATGTTTTTCAGAGGGCCGGTGTGAACTCATTGATCCAAATGGCCTACTTCCACACTGTAGGGATTCTATGATTCAAGATCTGTCTATCTTAGCCTTGAAGACACTCCACCACCCTCTGAGAGAGAAAATTCTTCATCATGTCTGTCTTAAATATGCGACAACTTATTCTGATATTATGTCCTCTGGTCCTAAACTTTCCCATGAGGGGAAACACCTTTCCACATCTACCCTGTAAAGTCCTCTAAGAATTTTCGATGTTTCAGTAAGGCTACCACACAATTTGTGTAAATTCTGATGAGAACAGGCCCAACCTACTCAACCTCTCCTCATAAGACAGTCTCTCCAAACCTGATATCAGCTGAGTGAACCTTGTCTAGACTGCCTCCAATGTCAGCATATCTTTCCTTAGACCCAAAACTGTTCACAGCATTCCCACTGTGGCCTGACTTGTGCCATGGAATGTGGTTGAGTCTTAAATAGCCTTTCAAGCCACTGTAAGTGTACCTAACCCCTCAGACTGCAATGGTTTGAGAAGGCACCTCATCACCGCCTTCTCAAAGGGCAGTTAGGGACGGGAACATAAATGTTGGCCTGGCTAGCAGCACCCACATTTTGAATAATTAATTGAAGAGAAACCATTTGACCACATCTCACTGCTGCGTCTGGGATCCTGGCTGTGTGTAAGAGATTAGCTGTTTTTTTCTCCCTGTATTACTGCACTGCAAACAGTAATTTATGGCCTGTAAAGTGACTTGGAATGTTTCTGGAAGACATGATAAGGAATTAAACATTTTTTTTCCCCTTCCGCTGTTTTATTCTCTCCAGCAGTCACAGTCACATCCTGATGGTACCATATGCTGTTAATGAGCTGCCTCTTAGAATAGTAAATGGCTGCTTACAGGGACTGAAACATGAGCCTTTTAGATGTGTCTTTAATGTGCAGATAGGAAAGAAAATAATGTTCAGAATTTAATGCTGGAGAAGTATTTTCTATTTTAAACAGAAATTACTTGGAGTCTAGAGTTTTTGTTTCTAAATGGTTTGCTTAACCTTTCATTCAATGTCAGAAATTGATAACCCCAAAACCACATTAGGCTGTTTGTACTGGATATAAATCAAAACCAGAAGTTCCTCGGAGCCACTCATGCTCTGCTCCAGTAACTAAGTGCAGTGCTCATTCACTGTGAGAGAATTCTCCTACTTTACACAGAACGTAGGCTTTGCTGGGTAGGCAAGAACTCACCACTAACTGGCCTGGGAAAGTGGTTGTGAGCTGCCCTTCTTTTACTGCCACAGTCCATTTGGTGCAGGGACACCCAGGTTCGATTCGGATGGGAGTTCCAGGATTTTGACCCAGTGACAGTTGAGAAAGAACAACATATTTCCAAGTCAGGTCTATGTGTGACTTGAAATGGACTTAATAGGTGATGGTGTATCCGCTGCTGTTGTCATTCTAGATGGTAAAGGTTTCACGTTTGGAATGTGTTGCTGAAAGAGCCTTGGTGAGTTGCTGCAGTGATTTTTTTTTAGAAGGTAGGCATTGTTGTTACAGTGTGTTGGTGGAAGAGGCAAGGGATTTTCATCATGGTGGATGGGGTGTCAATTAAGTAGACTGCTTTACCCTTAATGGTGATGTGTGTTTTGAATGT
Organism: Chiloscyllium plagiosum; assembly: GCF_037043375.1. Classification (NCBI taxonomy): domain Eukaryota; kingdom Metazoa; phylum Chordata; class Chondrichthyes; order Orectolobiformes; family Hemiscylliidae; genus Chiloscyllium; species Chiloscyllium plagiosum. The sequence goes on along the minus strand of NW_028270145.1, from coordinate 107,535,446 downwards.
TATTGGAGCTGCACTCATCCAGGCAAGTGTCGCATCACACTCATGAGTTGTGCTTTGTAGATGGTGGATAGGCTTATGGATCCATGAGGTGAGATATGACAGACAGAACTGCCTGCTCTTGTAGCCATATTTATGGCTTGTACAGTTCACTTTCTGACCAATGATAACCTATTTTGACCATAAATGCTGTTAGAAATTAGTAACGCTTAAATTTGTGAGTCCTGATGAAACTTCAACTCCCCTGCTCCTCTGATGCTGCTTGACCTGCTGTGCTTTTTCCAGCTCCACACTTTATTGACTCTGACTTTCCAGCATCTGCTGCCCTCACTATCTCCACGTAGTGCTATTCATATCAACATATTTCAGGACTTTCAAAAAGCAAGTGAATATCCTGTTTACTCTGAGAGCTGGATCATGTCAAGGACTCTCCACATGTAAATAAGGGTGATTTGGCAACAGGCTGCCGGCCTCTGTGGGGTTATTTAACACGGCACCTATCGAGAAAGGAATGCCAGCAATTTCAAGGCCAACGATCAATTCCGCCTCCTGCCAAATGTGCAGTTGGAGATGTGACTCTCAGATCAAGCTCATCAGCTACGCAAGGACCCACAGAACCCATGACTTTCTTAGGTGGACAATCATTCTTGTTTAGATCAGAGTGGTGCTGGAAAAGCACAGCAGGTCAGGCAGCATCCGAGGAGCAGGAAAATCGACGTTTCGGGCAAAAGCCCTTCATCAGGATTCCTGATGATTTTACTGCTCCTCGGATGCTGCCTGACCTGCTGTGCTTTTCCAGCACCACTCTGACCTAAAGCCTTCACTTTTGCCTGATCATTCTTGTTCACAAGTGACTGACAATGGTGGCCTACATGTGGCTCAAGAGCCACAGCAATGTGGTTGTCTCTTAATTGCCCTCTGAAATGGCCTTAGCAAGCCATTCAGTTGAAAGGGCAGTTAGGGATGGGTAATAAATGCTGGCAACACCCACGTCACACAAATTAATTTTGAAAGATTTCCCTGGTAGAAACTCTCATTGGTCTTTTTAAGGGTAGTTTGCTAATGTGCATGTAGAGCATGGTTTCTTAAATGGCAGGATCTGAGGAGGAGAGAGCCTCAAATAAATGTTAGACCCTCACATTTTCATAATGCAAAGCTACAAATGTCTATTTCAGCACAGGCTCTGATCACCTTTTTTTACCATCTTTGCCAGCACACCGGATGCACACTGATCTACCCTAAACCATGTACATTGACTGATCTATTAGACACTTTGGTGCCCACTTCACTTCTATTAAATGATCATAGTGTCATCCAATTTGTAGTCCATGGACTAGTATGTGCCAACTGTTCTCAGTTATCTTCCCAGAAGTACTGTCATGTGACACTCATTTATTTGTTGCCTTACCCCGACCACACTCCTGCCATTGGACACCTGATATATCAACCTTACTGTGCTCTGCCTTCCTGTGCCATAATACAGGAGCAGAAGTAGGCTATTTGGCCCATCAAGTCTGCACTACCATTCAATAAGAATCCTCAACTCCATTCCCCCGCCTTTTCTCCATTATCCTGATTGAAATTCTGTTTACAGTGAACAGCCACCTGACAACCTAGTCAATAAGAATGACTTCACCCTCCCATCACCCTGCACCACTCTCCCCACCAAGTAACTCATAAATTAAAACATTCAAACAAAATTAAAGGATGTCTGAATATTGTTTTTTCAGAGGTGGGTGGAAGCAGTGTTCAGGACATTAACACTATAGGCTTATTTACATCAAATGGTTTGAACAGGCACCGCCTGTCAAGGATAATTAGTGATGGTCAATACATGCTTGTCTCCCACTAACGTCCACATCCCATGAAAAAAATTATGAAAAGAACTCCAGAGTAGTCCTGGAGTGTGGCAACCCCCCTGTGAAGTCCAGACCATCCAGCCTATCATATCTTTGACTCTTCAGTCATATCTTGTGATTTCTTTTTCCATGCATTTCTTTCGTGATTAAGTAAAGGAATATTTACTATGATCTGCCATGTCGCACTTGTCTTGAGAGAAGTTGTTCACCTCATCTCTCTCACTTGGTATTTTATGTACCTACTGAGCTCTCCTTTTAACCTTTTTCTCTTGAGACGGTTGAGCATGCTCTTGTTTAATCTTCCCTTGTCATTCATTTCCCTTCACAGTTGGAAGCAATCCCTGTTAACATTCTTGTTACAGCAACTGCAAGCGTATTTCCACGAATACAGGATGCCTTGCAGCATTTTAATGGGTGCTGTAGGGGGAAAAGTAGGCAAAATGAGTTTTAAAATTGACTTGAAAATCCTTTCAACCATATTTTTTGATATTATACCTCTTGCAAATATGGAATATGTTTCATTATTTTTTTTCTCCTACGGTAATAAAGATTAAGGAAGCAAGGCAGAGTTAAGCTACAGATCTGATATGATTTGACTGAATGGTTGAACAGGCTTGAGGGTTGAATGGCCTTTTCACATTATTATGTTTCTGAAATATTCTGAAGGATTTCTTCTCTTTAATCTTCTCAATTCCTTAACCTATCCCATTGCAGCTTTAAAAACCTCTTCCGGCTCTTCTTCAAATTGGCCAAACCTTCAGCCACCTTTCCTGACACCTCTTACCCAACTCTTGTCCAACCGGAAGACAGAGGAGACGCAGAGCCTGAATTTCCATTCTCAAATTGTGTAGAGTTAGATCAATTCTGCAAAAGCTGGGCCCTGGTGCCCTGGGACATGTAAGGAAAAGAATGAAGTTCTTCCCCTTATTCAGTTAGTTTTCAAACCCCAAACCCACACATTCCACATGCTCCACCCATGTCAGCTCATTCTTACCCAATGATCCCTACTCACAATTCTATTTATGTCCCTGTACACACCTCCATCATCCCTAAGCAAACTATGTGTTAACCCATAACTGTCTACTCATCCCCATGATCCTGTATAGTCCTTATGCCACTTTGGCATACATCCATATCAGGACTGCAGATGCTGGAAACCAGATTCTAGATTGGAGTGGTGCTGGAAAAGCATAGCAGTTCAGGCAGCATCCGAAGACCAGGAAAACTGACGTTTCGGGCAAAAGCCCTTCATCAGGGCCCGAAACGACGACTTTCCAGCACCACTGTAATCACACATCCATATCAGCCAATGCCGTTACAGCCTCGACACTAACTCACCCAATCTATAAATAGCAGATCTCAGGAGCTAAGTTGAGATGAAAAGAGTTATAATTCTAAATGTCTACTCATTTAACATCTCACAGAGATATCACTGCACCTATCTAAAAACATATTTTACCTCCCCAAAAGGATGTCCTACTGCTCCAAAAAAAACTGTGGTTAGATTGGACCTCCTGCAAATTGTAAAGCCTACAGGTCATGTTTTTATGTATTTTACAATCAAGGGTTGTTCAAAAACAGAATTGAACCTGCAATGTGGATGTGCAAATTGCAACATGCCCTCATTCTTTCTCTGCTGAAAATGGTGGTTACTGGTTTTACTGGTTGGACTTTTAGAATCAGTCCTTCAGAGCAATCTTAACAAAAATTCAGAATTCAGTCTCCCAAACACATTACTTCTTGCCAAATGCCACTAAAAACAGATTTAAAGTTAGAAAGCTTGCATTTATATAATGTCTTGCATGGGGCAATACAGAGCGAGAGGTCATAGGTTTATGGTAAGGGGTGGCAGATTTAAAACAGAGTTGAGGAGAAATTACTTTCTCTGAAAAGGTCATGAGTCTGTGGTATTCACTCCCTCAGAGTGCAGTGGATGCTGGGACATTGAGTAAATTTAAGGAGGTGATAGACAGATTTTTAATTAGAAATGGGTTAAGGGTTATGGGGAACGGACTGGAAAATGGAGTTGAGGCTGAGAGCTTTCAACCATGATTGTATTAACTGGAGGGAACAGACTCGAATTACTTACTCCTGCTCCTAATATCCTAATGAGCTCAAGATGTCTCCAAATATTTTATTTAAAATAATTAAGTACTTCTGAAGTGCAGCTGTAGCTGTAGTGTGTCAAATGCAGAAAATAGTTGAAGATAAATATCGGCCAGGACAACAGGGGCTTTTGTTTTAAATAAAGTCATGGGAACTTTTATGAGGGAGTAAATAGGGATTTGGGTTAACACCTTACCCAAAAGATCACACCTCTGGCAGTGCTACAGCTTTCAGTTCTTCACTGGAGTGTCAGCATCTTGCCCTCAAGTCCTTAAAGTTGGTAATAAACCCAGGAATTAATTAATTTCCAAATGAAGGGGTGTGACCACTGAGTAAAATGAATAGTAAAGAGAGTAGAGATAGGTAAAGTGACTCATGTGGAGATGGCACAGGGTTGATGGGCCTAATGGCACGACTCCACGACATTCTGAGATTCAATTTTCTGCTAGTTAAGGGATCTTGCTATCTCGATAGTGGCTCTTCTTTGAGATACTTTCCAGAAAGTTGATAAAGTATTTTTATAAATGAAAGTCTTTTATTTCAAATTCCGATCTTTGTTGATGCTCCTTTTGCAGCATTGAGGTTATCGGTCAAGTGTATTATACTGTTCATGCATGAATTAAAATTCAAATCCAGTGCAAACAATGTGTCATAAACTGAAGTCTTTTACATGTCAACTGCTGTTGTTTTATAACTTCTGCCAGAAACAGCTGTCATCAGTCGTTGTACACTGTACAGGCTAAATATTTGTAGCATTGCTAACAATGCTATCTAAACCTGGCATTCTGGTAGTGCTATACAAGGGCATCGCTATTTCGGAAATCCTTGATGAGATTGAATCTGCAAAATAAATGACTTACTGGTACATCTCTTTTGGAAAAAGCAGCATGTCTGTATAATATTAATAATAGCATTTCTCAGAGAAATCTGCACTCGTGACTGTAATCCATAGGTCAAAACCTAAGACAGTAACTTCAATCTCCCCAATACATACTGGATGTAGAGGATGGCAGGGGTTTGATTATGTTAATGCCATTGCAGGTCAGTTTGAAGTGGTTAGACTCTCTCTCCATCTCAGAGAAGGCCCCTTCTCTGGCATGAATGTCACATGCCACTTAGCAAGTTGTTTAGACCTTGCTGCATTCAGGCACGGACTCCTTCACTATCTGAGCAATTGTGAATGGTGCTGAAAGGTTTAATTGTCCACGAATGGTTCACTTTTGGAATATTTCCAGTTTTAGGACTAAGCTCTCTTTCCTGGATTCGCACAGAGGGCACCCAGTCCTGTGCCCACCCCTGCCTCTCTCGTGATCGTTGTACTGCCTCTAAATTGTCAGACGATGTGTCCACAGTCCAGTACTGGATAAGCAGAAATTTCCTCCAATTCCATATTTGTAAATCAAAGCCATTGCTTTCGGATGTGATTCTCTAGCCACCGCTGCTCCCTCCTCCTTGGCTATTGTCTGCGGCTCAACCAGGATGTACACAGGCTCGCTGTCCTATCATCCCATTCCAATCATCTTATCTGCTCTCCATCATCAAGACCCATCTCCATCAAATTGCCCATCCCTACCTCCCTCATGCACCCCTCTACCTTCTCCAGACATTTGGCTACTTCAATATTGTCCCAGCTAGTCTCTCATTTCCCACCTACCACAAATTTCAACTAAATTTCCAAGAAATGTTACCCACACTCTAATATAAGTGGAGGTGGTGACATCATGGTAACTGAACTGGTCATACAGAGCTGAAAAATGTGTTGCTGGAAAAGCACAGCAGGTCAGGCAGCATCAAAGGAGCAGGAGAATCGACGTTTTGGGCATAAACCCTTCTTCAGGTCATACTGGTCATACAGAGCCCCAAGCTAATGCCCCAGCGACATTGGTTCAAATCTCACTAAGACAGATGGAGAAATTTGAATTCAACAAAAGATCTGGAACTAAAACAAGAGGAAAGCTTGTCTAATGGTGACCATGTAACAATTGCCATTAAAAACTCATCTGGTTCACTAATCTGACATCCTAATCTAATCTGGCCTACCTGTGACTCCAGAAACATAGTAATGTGGTTGACTCTTCACTGCCCTCTGAAATGGATGAGCAAGCCACTCACCTCAAACAGCAATTAAGGATGGGCAATAAATGTTGATCTTGCTAACAGTTATGTGAAAGAATAAGTAAATAAAACCTATTGTGAAAGGATATACAGATGGAATCTCTTTAGTCACCCAAAGAGAAGGGCTGACCTAATTGAGCCCTTTAAGGTTATGAAAAGTTCTGAAATAGCTGACAAAGAGAAAATGTTTCCACTTGTGGGGCAGTACCAAAATAGAGGAAACAAGTCCACACCAAACCGCAACCCACCCATACCCCTTCACCTAACACTATGGGCAATTTAGCATGGCCAATTCACCTGACCTGCAAATCTTTGGACTGTGGGAGGAAACTCACGCGTACATGGGGAGAATGTGCAAACTCCACACAGTCAGTCGCCTGAGGCAGGAATTGAATCTGGGTCTCAGGCGCTGTGAAGCAGCAGTGCTAACCACTATGTCACCCACTATCTGTATCAGGCATAGCAACTGATAAACTGGTAGGAAATTCAGAAGAAACCTGTTTATTCAAAAGGTAGTCCTACCATAGAGAATGGTTGAAGAGAATGATAGAGACAAATTTATGGGGAGGATAAATAAGCTTATGAAAGAGAAGGGTGTAGTGATTCTGACGAGGTCAGCCAGCTGCACCTCATAGAATATCCCCTGATTGGGGGACAAATAAACAAGAGTGTCAGGGGTTCTAAAAAAAGAACAGGAGTGTTCTGAGGACCTCCTCGTGGGTCTGCTCCTGGGCCTGGCTAAACTAGCCAAAAACAGGTCCAGGCAGCGGGCCGTGGAAGGGATCGTTAGGGCAGATTGCCTGCCCCTCTTCCGCAGTTACGTCAGAGTCCGGGTGTCTCTGGAGAAGGAGCACACAGTACCCACCAACACCCTTGAGCTGTTCAGGGAGAGGTGGGCACCACAGGGAGTGGAGTGTTTTATTTCCCCCTCCAACTCTATTTTGATTTAATCCCTGCCCTGCCCTTAACTTTCTTTTGATCACGCAGTATTGCCCTTTGTCGCGAATGGCCTTGCTTGTCACTGGCCACTCGGGTGTTTCCTTTCTTCCTGGTGGTGGAATATAAATAAAGATTTACACACTTGTTGTTCTTCACTGTGTCGTACACCTGCACACACATGACATGGCTGCTGAGGAAAAATAAGCACTACTATTGTAGGCGGTAGTGTGGGGGACAAAGAAAAAAGGTAAAAAAGACAAAAGAAAAACAAGAGTGTCAGACATCCTGTTCACTCTGAGAGCTGGCTCTGAGGGAGCTGAGTCAGTGTCAAGGATCCCCACGTGTAAATAAAGGGTGACTTGATGATGATATACTGGCCTCTGTGTCATTATTACAATGGTGATGAGAGAAAAACACACTCCTGAATAAATTTGCTCGCAGTAGTTGTCTTTGAATTGGTGTAAGCATTTCTGGCATCATGCTGTTATTCTGGAAACTTGAATAGTTTGATCCAGCCATTGAAGAATAGGCCCAGTATGTGGAAGGAATGTGTTATTTTTTCCGGGCAAATGACATTGGAGCAGATGAAGAGCAACAGTAATTCTGACAGCTTGCGGACCTGAAGCTTTTTCGATTATTAGGAGCCTACCTTTCCCTGAGGCTTCAAATACTAAAATCTTTCAAGAGTTGACAATTTAGTTAAGGAATATTATGACCTCAAAGCCTCCACTAATTCTGATATACTATTGGTTTTACAATTCAAGAACCAGGGTAATCGGATTTTTGATGAGGTTAATTCAACTGGCAGAGGCATGTGACTTCGGTTTCACTCTTAATGAGATGCTGAGAGACTGTTTGGTAGATGGGATTAATGATGTAATCATGGAAAAGCATCTAATAGCTGAAACTCAACTGGACTTCACACTGGCACTACAACTGGCTTTATCATTGGAAAATGCAGAAAGTGGAACATATGAGTTGCAGGGTAATCCGATGGAAGTGGATACCCTCACCAATCTGACTGAGCTTGGGGAACACCACATGAGTGAAGGCAATTGCATAATGTCACTCAGGACCCATCCTGAACAGAAGGTCTCTATAGGCCAGCCCACAGCCAAACTCCAAAACAAAGCCAAGCCTCAGCCAAACAGGATCTGACCGTGTAAGCCATTGTAGTTGCTGCTGGTATGCAGATTCAAGAGAGCAAAAGAATCCCACTAAGCCTAAATTGAGTAAGAGAACTTATAGGCTGGTATCCAAAAGAGTGCACACCCTGGAAAGTCCACCAATACCTTTACACACTTATATTTGTAATAATATCAGACCACAAACCCTTAAATAAAAACTGAAAGAACTGCGAATGCTGTCAATTAGAAACAAGAAAAGAAATTGTTGGAAAAGCTTAGAAGGTCCGGCAGCATCTGTGGAGAGAAATCTGAATTAACATTTCAGGTCGAGTGACCCTTACTCAGTTCTGAGGAAGGGTCACTTGACCTGACATGTTAACTTTAATTTTTCTCCAGCGATGCTGCCAGACCTGCTGAGCTTTTTCAGCAACTTCTGTTTCAAACACCTGCTGAGAAGGCAAGGCAGTGCCGCCCATAGCCTCAGACCGTGTTCAGCATTGTTCTCTAATACTGAGTGGAGACCAAGTAGCAAACGCAGATGTATTGAGCTGCCTCCCACTGGCAGATACACCACTGATGGTAATGCCACTGGAAGAATCTGTAATGGTTTTAAATTTTCTGGACACTTCCAGTCACAAATGACAATATAAGACTTTGGACACAGAAAGATCCGGTTCTGGCAAAACTGAATCAGCTGGGGGAAACTAAAGGGCTGTCAGAATGGGTGGTGACGGTGGAGACCAAAGGGCCATCATAACCAGATCACAGTAGAGGACGGCATATTATTGTGGGGAGCAAGAGTGATTGCCCCGAGCAAAGGTCTCCACCAGATATTGGCTGACCTCCACCAGGGTCATCCCTGGGTTTCCAAAATGAAGATGCTGGTAAGTAGTTATGTTGGTGGCCAGACTGGATGCAGATATAGCCATGTTGGTGTGGCAGTGCCAAGAAAGACAAAACTTACAGCCAGTATCTTCCCCACGTTTGTGGGAATGGCTGGGTAAACTCTGGATTCGGTTTCATGTTGACTATGCTGATCCTTTTATGGGCTCAATGTTCTTAGTCATTATGGACGCCCACTCAAAGTGGCTGGATGGAAATAGAGTTCATTCATCAAACATGGGGACAACAATAGAAAAACTGCATGCATCGTTTGCAATATATGCACTCCCGGAAGTGTTGGCCGGGATAACAGGCCATCGTTTACCAGCAGGATATTTGAGTACTTCCTAAAGTTGAATGGTATTCGACTTATAAGGACAGCATCATACCATCCATCATTCAATACTCTGGCAGAAAGGGCAATCCAAACTTTGAAAACACACACAGTTTCACTAGATACCAAACTATCCCAGTTCCTATTTGATTATAGGACCATCCCTCAAGCAACTACAGGGATAGCTCCCGCAAAGTTGCTAATGGAGAGAAGACTCTGCACCAGGTTAAAATTGATCTTCACGGACCTGGGGCATGGCATCAGGAACGCCAATGCCAGACACAAGACTCCATAAAGTGAGAAAGACGGTTTACATTAGGGGATGAAGTTTGGTGCAGGAACCACGGGAATGGCCTACATGGGTAAGAGACATCTTCAATGCAACGTCGGTCCAGTGACATATAACATTCGGGTCGGTGTGACAGTCCTAAACATGCACGTGGAGCGTATGAAAGCTGCAAACTTGCAAATGCTGCAGGAGCAAAAGGTGCCCAGCTCCTTGAAAGCCTTTCCAATTGTTCCAGAACCCATGGGTTCTCCCATTCCATCAAGTATTGAGGAAACCTCGGAAGTTGAAATGGACATGGTGAATGTAGCCACATTGATGCCTTTGCTGCCTGAAGAAGAGAATGAATTTCTTTCAAGGTGCTCCAGGTGCAAGAGGTGAGCTACTCTGTGTTAGACACTGCTTGTATCTTAGGCAGAGTTGGAGGGTCCTGACCCAGTGCTATAATACCCCAGGAGGAGCTACAAAAAAAAAGAACTGGCCTATGTTGTCAGATTCAGAAGGGGAGGATTGTACTGATTGTAACGAGCTGAAAGTGTGTTGCTGGAAAAGCGCAGCAGGTCAGGCAGCATCCAAGGAGCAGGAGAATCGACTTTTTGGGCATGAGCCCTTCTTCAGGAATGAGGAAAGTGTGCCAAGCAGGCTAAGATAAAAGGTAGGGAGGAGGGACTTGGGGGAGGGCCGTTGGAAATGCAATAGGTGGAAGGAGGTTAAGGTGAGGGTGATAGGCCGGAGTGTGGGTCAGGGAGTAGATGTCAGGAAAAAGATTGCAGGTTAGGAAGGTGGTGCTGAGTTCGAGGGTTGAAGCTGAGACAAGGTGGGGGGAGGGGAAATGAGGAAACTGGAGAAATCTGAGTTCATCTCTTGAGGTTGGAGGGTTCCTAGGCGGAAGATGAGTCGCTCTTCCTCCAGCCGTTGTGTTGCTATGGTCTGGCGATGGAGGAGTCCAAGGACCTGCATGTTCTTGGTGGAGTGGGAGTGGGAGGGGGAGTTGAAGTGTTGAGCCACAGGGTGGTTGGGTTGGTTGGTGCAGGTGTCCCAGAGGTGTTCTCTGAAACGTTCCGCAAGTAGGCGGCCTGTCTCCCCAATATAGAGGAGGCCACATCGGGTGCAGCGGATGCAGTAAATGATGTGTGTGGAGGTGCAGGTGAATTTGTGGCGGATATGGAAGGATCCCTTGGGGCCTTGGAGGGAAGTAAGGGGGGAGGTGTGGGCGCAAGTTTTGCATTTCTTGTGGTTGCAGGGGACGGTGCCGGGAGTGGAGGTTGGGTTGGTGGGGGGTATGGACCTGACGAGGGAGTCACAGAGGGAGTGGTCTTTTCGGAACGCTGATAGGGGAGGGGAAGGAAATATATCCCTGGTGGTGGGGTCCGTTTGGAGGTGGCGGAAATGACGACGGATAATACGATGTATATGGAGGTTGGTGGGATGGTAGTATCCGCCACAAATTCACCTGCATCTCCACACACATCATATACTGCATCTGCTGCACCCGATGTGGCCTCCTCTATATTGGGGAGACAGGCCGCCTACTTGCGGTGCCAGTCTCTTTGGAGTTATTTTTAAGGGAGCAGAGGGTAATGCTGAAAGAGTTATATGGGGAAGGATGGGAGGAGGCTTGAATGGAGTGAAATATCAACATGGACTGGTTAGGCCAATTTCAGGATATTCATGCAGTATATTCTAGTTAAGTCCACAGCTGGCAACCTGCTCCAAAAGTCTGCTCTTCCAATGGAAATGAACAACTTTCTGACACCTAAGCCAGATCTGACCTTCCATCTTGTAACGTCGAACCATAGAACCCCTAAAGTGAGGAAGCAGACCATAGCTCCCTCTGAAGAGCATCCCACCCAGACCCAGGCACTCACCCTATCTCTGCAACCCCACATTCCTCATGGCTAAGCCACCTAGCCACCACATCCCTGGACGCTATGGATAATTTAGCACAGCCAACCTGCACATCTGTGGACTGTGGGAGGAAACTGGAGCGCCCAGAGGAAACCCATGCTAACATGGTGAGAATGCGCAAACTCCCTCAGACCTGATTTAAAGCCATTCCAGACATATGGTGAAACTCAAATTCAATTACAAACCTGGAATTAAAAGCTAGTCTCATGGCAACATGAAACCACTGTTGATTTCGTAGTTTCATCGTAATAGAAGCAAAGTAGGCCATTTGGCCCGTCGAGCCTGCTCCGCCATTCATTAAGATCACAGTTGATCTATCCATTGTCTCAGCTCCTCCTACCTGCATTTTCCCGATATCCCTTAATTCCCCTACCATGAAAAAACTCATCCAATTGTGTCTTGAATATACTTAATGAAGCTGCATCTACTGCTTCCTTGGTCAGAGAATTCCATAGATTCACTACTCTCTGGGAAAAGCAGTTCCTCCTCATCTCTGTCCTAAATCTACTCCCCCTAACCTTGAGGCCATGTCCCCTAGTCCTAGTCTCATCCGCCAGCGGAAACAACTTGCCTGCCTCTATCTTATCTATCCCTTTCATAATTTTATATGCTTCTATAAGATCCCCTCTCATTCTTCTAAGTTCTAGCAAGTACAGTGCCAGGCGGCTCAACCTGTCCTCACAGGGTAACCCCCTCATCTCTGGAATCAACCTGGTGAACCTCCTCTGCACCAGCTCCAAAGCCAGTGAACCCTTCCTCAGGTAAGGAGACCAAGGCTGCGCACAATACTCCAGGTGTGACCTCACAAACACCTTGTACAAATGCAGCAGAACCTCCCTGCTCTTCAATTCAATCCCTCTCGCAATGAAAGCCAATAGTCCATTTGCCTTCCTGACTATGTATTGCACCTGCATATCAACCTTTAGCAATTCATGTACATGCACTCCTTAGTCCTTCTGCACAACAGCATACTGCAATCTTTCACCATTTAAATAATACTCTGACCTACTATTTTCACTTCCAACGTGGATAACCTCACATTTGCCAACATTGTACTCCATATGCCAGACCCTTGCTCACTCACTTAACCAATATAAATCTCTCTGCAAACCCTACACATCCTCTGCACAATGTGACTTTCCATTCAGTGTTAACAGCAAACTTGGATACATTCCACTCCGTCTCCTCTTCCAAATCATTTATATATATATCTCATGGAAAGTTGTGAGCCCAACACTGACCTGCTCACTCACCACTGATCTCCAACCAGAAAAACACCCGTTTACCCCAACTCTCTGCTTTCTATTGCTGAACCAGTCCTCTATCCATGCTAGTACATTCCCTGCAACTCCATGCATTCTTATCTTATGGATGAGTCTTTTATGTGGCATCTTATCGAACACCTTCTGGAAATCCAAATATACAACATCCATCTGTTCCCCTCCATCCACCTCACTTATTACATCCTCAAAGAGCTCCATAACCTTCCCTTCCTGAATCCATACTGCGTCTGCCTGATGGAACCCTTTCCATCCAGATGTCTTACTATTTCTTCTTTAATGATAGACTCCAGCATTTTCCTGACCACAGATGTTAAGCTAACTGGCCTATAGTTACCTGTCTTTTGCCTACACTCTTTTTTTAAAACAATAGTGTGACATTCACTGTCTTCCACTCGACCGGGACCTGCCCAGAGTCCAGTGAAGTTTGGTAAATTACCACTAACGCATCTACTATAACTTCTGCCATTTCTTTCAGCCCCCTGGGATGCACTCCATCAGCACCAGGGGACCTATCTACCTTTAAACCCTAACGTTTGCTCAACACTATTCCTTTAGTGATAACAATTGAATTAAGGTCCTCACCTCCCATCGTATCCTGAACATCATTCTTTGGCACTTTAGACACATCTTCCACTGTGACTATGGACACAAAATAGTTATTCAAGGCCTTGTTTCAGCATTACCCAATATTAATTCCCTTTCTCATCCTGCAAGGGACCTATGTCCACTTTAGCCTCCCTCTTCCATTTTTATATATAGAAAAACGCTTTCCAGTTTTTACACTCTGTGCTAGATTGCATTCATAATCTATCTTTCCTTTCTTTATGGTTTGCTCAACGTTCTTTGTTGCTTTTTAAAGTTTTCCCAATCTTCTTGTTTCCCACTACTTTTAGATACTTTGTCAGCCTGAGCTTTTAATTGTCTTCCTTTATTTCCTTGGTTATCCAAGGCTGGCTCTTCCTACCCTTGCTATCTTTGTTTTTGACCAGAATATACTTTCCTTGAGCACTGTGAAAAATCTCTTTGGAAGTCCTCCACTGTTCCTCAACCGATGTTGCCTGGTATGAGGGGGGGGGGGGGGGGGGGGGGGGGGGAAAGTCTTACGAGGAAAGGCTGAGGGACTTGAGGCTGTTTTCGTTAGAGAGAAGATTGAGAGGCGACTTAATTAAGACATATAAGATAATCAGAGGGTTAGATTGGTTGGAAAGTGAGAGCCTTTTTCCTCTGATGGCGATGGCTAGCACGAGGGGAACATAGCTTCAAATTGAGGGGTGATAGACATAGGACAGATTCCAGAGGTGGTAGTTTCTTTACTCAGAGTAGTAGGGGCATGGAACACACTGCCTGCAACAGTAGATTCACCAACTTTAAGGGCATTTAATGGTCATTGGATAGGTATAAGGACAAGAGTGGAATAGTGTAATTTAGATGGGCTTCATATTGGTTCCACAGGTCAGCACAACATCGAGGGCCAACTGGCCTGTACTGTGCTGTAATGTTCTATGCTCCACCATATAACTTGTGTTCCCTGTCTGATTTAGCCAACTCCTTCCTCATCCCATTATAGTCTCCCTTGTTTATGCATAACGCCCTGGTTTTAGATTGATTGCTGTAAATAAACATCTTGTTTACTTAAAGTCATAGAAATTTACAGCATGGAAACAGATCCTTTGGTCCAACCCGTCCATGCCGACCAGATATCCCAACCCTATCTTATGTCCTTTGGAGAAGGAAGGAAATCTGCCCTCCTTGGTTGGGCCTCCATGATGGTTGAATTGATAAACCAAAAAAAAGAGGGCATACATTGAGTCACAGAGGTCTACAATGCAGGTAAAAGTCCTTTGACCCATCGAATCTGCACCAGTCAAAAACAACCATCCAATAATTCTGATGCCATTTAGTGAAGTTCAAAAGAAGCATGGGTGATGTGAGAAAAACACATTTTTACAGTGAGTAGTTAAAGGTTTGGAATGCCCTGCTTGGAAATGTGTTGGGGGGCAGGTTCAATTCGTCGACTATGGATATGGGGAGAAAGGCAGGAGTTTGACACTGGGGTTTGGAAAACAGGGCAGATACATTGGGGCCAAATGGCCTCCTCCTGCGCTAGCATCCATTCTGTGATGATGGGTAGGACTTTCGCGCAGGGCGCTCGGCAACGGGAGAGAGGCAGCGATACAGCGCTGCCGGAGTTAAAATCGGGCCCGGAATTGGGGCTGGGCGAGGGCCGCCGCAGTCAAACCTGATTGAGCCATTGTGACGTCACCGGCCAATCGAGAGGCTAGCAAGGGGAGAGCGGACCAATGAGAGCCCGTAGAAAGGCGGGTCCACTTGGCCGTGTATCAAGTTTGAGTGACTGAGCTGTAACAAAAGAGGTTGCGGAGTCCCACCACAATGTCCACCCTGAGAAGGTGCACCCCCATTCATCTCATTCTAACTGCTTCAGTCGGATCTTTCATTTTAATTTAAGATTTAAGCATTCTCCTCCCCCAGTCCACTTCTCCCCTCCCTGCTCAACTGCATTCCGCAATATTTCAACCTTCTTTTTTCCCCCCATTTAAGAATCGATCTTTACCATCCTGCAAGATGTCTCCCTGTTAGCCTCTGTGCAAAAACCAATGCCGTTTCATTTTGATGGGGAGGGTGGTCAAGAGACAATATTGGAAGTAGCTGGAACACATTCATACGCTTTCTGTAGTGCACCATCGGCAACGTGTTTGAGAGTCTCTCTCTCTCTCTGTCTCTATTTAAAATAAAACAGGACAAAACGCTCACGCATCGTTGATGTGCAAATCGACGACAGAATTGCTGCTGATCTGATGGCCATCCCTCGCCTGCATTTAGGCAGGAGCCGCGCTGGAGGGAGCAGCGCTGATCTCCCTCTCCCTCTCTCCCTATGTGATATTATTGCCAGTCTATAAAACGCTGTTCTCTTGTCTTGCGCCGCCCCAGTGGTGTCCAGGCGAGGGGGCGATGAATGGTCAGTGCTATGCCTTCACTCAGCCGGAGCGATGGAGGAACTAAACGAGTGTGAACACTTCCCCGAGAGAAAGGGAGAAGAACCGACTGGTGCGGTTGCTTCCACGTCCCGCTGACTGATCAGAAGAGACAACACTGCCGAACTTTCCATTCTCCTGACCCGTGGACGAGGAATATTGAGAGGGGAGTAAATGGGAGCTCTTTCAGGACCGTCATAACCGCTGCACAATGCCTTGCAGGCTGTGTACGTCCAGAAGGTTTCATTTTAACTGAGAAATACATATGTTATATTCCATATCCTTAGTGAGCTATAGGATTAAAATGGAGAAGCCACCAACCAGCTTCAGAGAAATTTTCCTTAAAGCTGGATTTAGCTGAAGATCAACTGGTGACACATCTGGGAGGTAATGGTCAATCCAGAAAATAAAAACTTCAGATTTCAGCCCAGTTTAAAGGGCTGCTGATGTACCTATATTTTAAGAAAAGGCTGGAATTTGCAATTTTGCCCCGGAGTTGATGGGATTAAGCAATTTGAGAGAATTCTTCCAGGAAGGAGCACAATTATTAAAATTGAAATTGAAATTGGGACCAAGCGGCATCAGGAGTGCTTTTACGCGTGTGGAGAATTGGATTTTGAGGAAGCAGTTTGAAGAGGGAGACTTGAGGGGAGGGTGGGAGGTTGGAAGCCATGTCAAGAGCAAACAGTGTGAGCCCCCCTGGCGCTGGGTCAGCTCCTGCAGGCAGTAACGAGCACCGAGCAGCCTGGACAGAGGTGGGCACCTTGCAGTCCCGAGCCAATGGGATCTCGATCCCCAGCGGAAGAGCCAGGGATAAGCGATGGAAGGGTGAAGAGGAGGATGAGGAGGACGGCCAGCGACAACTACCCGGGAAATCCAGCAGGCTCAGCATCCGATCCAAGTCTGCCTGGCAGGAGCAGCTAGACAGGGAAGGTGGGTCAGCAAGCCGAAATAGCGTGCTCCGGGCCAGGCATCAGTTCCGCCTGGACGGGGAGGTGCGACCGAAGTCAGTGGAGGTGGGACTAGAGGAGGGGGCCATGTCGAAGTTGGCTGATATTGACTCCTCGGCCTCTGATGTTGACATCTCCTTTGCGGATTGTTGTCACCGACTGTTTCGGATCTTCCAGTCTAAGAAGTTCCAGTCCGAGAAGTTGGAGAGGCTGTACCAGCGTTATTTCTTCCGTTTGAACCAGAGCAGCTTGACCATGCTGATGGGGGTTTTGGTGCTAGTCTGCGCCGTCCTGCTGGCTTTCCATTGTGTCCAGGGGAGCTACGAGCTGCCGTACCTGGTGGTCTTGGCCGTGACCATCGTCCTGGTGCTCACCCTGATGGTGGTCTGCAATCGTAACGGCTTCCACCAGGACCACATGTGGATCATCTGCTACCTGCTCATTCTGGTGATCCTGACGGTGGAGATCATTGGGCTGCTGTTGGTTGAGCCTCGTTCTGCATCGGAGGGGATCTGGTGGACCATCTTCTTCATTTATATCATCTACACCTTGCTGCCCGTCCGAATGAGAGCAGCAGTTATCAGTGGAATTCTCTTGTCAGCCCTCCACCTTGGTATATCTTGGCAGAGGAACCTGGTGGACCCCTTCCTGTGGAAACAGGTAAGATTCTAATTGAAAAAGGTGTGCTTTAAAGGGGGTTTAGCTAGTTCCTTATTATCTTCCTTTTTACTGCATATCAGCTCTTCCTTGAATGGATTGGGTACACGTGGCGTTGATGTGGTCTATCACTTCTCACAGAGTCACCAAAGTGCAATGCAGAACAAGGCTGTTTGGTCCACCATTTCTGTGCCAGGATGGATTTTTGCTTAGTTTCTTTAGTATTCACTCATGGATGTGGGCATCTCTGGCTGGGCCAGCATTTACAGTATTGCCCATCCCTAGTTGCCCTTGAGATCATGGTGATAAGCTGCCTTCTTGAATTACTGCAGTCTATGTTGTTTGCAAATAAAAACTATTTTTATTGACTGCTTCTGGAGCTGATACAGTAGTGCTATACAAGACGGGGTTACTACTGAGACATCGATACATACTGGGAAATCTAAGGTGAGCTGTTAAAGCTTTTCAGTGTTATGATGTAATTGGTCAGCATCCGTCAAGCTGATGTCCTCATGAAGACCATCTTGATTTGCCTCCTGAATTTTTTCTCTTTATTCTAAGCATGGGATGTGGGCATCATTGACAATGTCATCATCTGTTTTCCAGAGGGAGCAGTGAGACTCGACTACATTGCTGTGTCTCTGGAGTCAAGTGTAGCCAGGGACAATGGATTTTCTTCCCTAAGGGATCTCAGTGAACCAAATGAGTTTTTACGCCACCCAGTGATAGTTTCGTGATCACCATTGCTGACACTAGCTTTCAACTGTAGACTTTCAAAGCTTAATTACATTTAGTATTGAATGTAAATTCCATCAGCTGCCATGGTTGCATTTGCTTGGTTTCTGATTTGCTTGTACAGTGATATTATCATAATGAATGATCCCATTATGGTATTTTTGATTCTAAATAGTACTTTGATACTGAACCTTAAAAATGGGTGTTGTATAATCTATAAATAGGCTTTAAAGTCTTATATTGAGAGAGCATATGGTTTCAATTAAATAACTAACTTAGGAATGGTCAATATATTAAACTGACAGTGGGACTAGCCACTGGGACTGAATATTGTTGGCAGGCAAACTGGACTGATGGAGTGGTGTGTGGTATTTGCAAACTTTGGGACCAAATACTTGGGCCATACATTACAGCTCACTATGTCCTTGTGTTCTTGTTCATGTAGCTAATGAATTGGTTTACACCAAATCATCAGCTCTGTATGGAAAAGCTGAGTTAAGTATTCTGAGTATTAACAGAGCCAGGACTAACCACAACGCAAAGCAGCCTGCCAAGGCAATTATAAAATCCATTCTCCATTTTATTACAATTCCACTGGGTCATGTCCAGGTCTGGCTCTTTTACCAATGACTGCTGTCGACATTGGCACGCCTTCCAACTTTTAATTAATGAAGCAGTTTATTGAGCTGAGGTGGACTTGAGAGGAGTCTCCCTATATTATGCAACAGCTAACAAAGTCATTTTTATTTTTGAGTCATACAAAAATGGTATGAAAAGAAGAGCCAAGGTTTTAGTCAACTACACTATCTCGGTGGCTTCTCTGGCTAGTTGCAATGTTGAAAAAGCAGGATTATTATTCTTAAAGGAGTGTTGTCCTCCAATTTCGTTAGGAAGATTTCATTGTGCATTTATGCGTTTGTATATGTTGAATGTTTTCCTTTGTCCTCCTCTGCAATATTTGAACAAACCCCATCCTCTTTATCAGGTGATATTAGCTAACTCTGCACTGATCAAACTAGGTATTTTTATTTTCACAAGACTGACTGATCCACTTGCTGTGTATACTAGATGTTCCTTTATAAAGGTACAGTCTCCAATACTTGTCCCTCTCAAGAAAACTGTTGTTTCAGTTTGCTCACCTGTCCTTGCTTACTGACCCTGTCACATCCAGAAACCCTGTGATTCTTTGAATTTTCAAAATCTGATTTCCAAACACACACAAAATTATTTCACGCAAAAACTTAGTTTCAGGACATCTTCTGAGATCCCAACTGGAATTTCTCATCGCCTACAAAATGTACATTTATGCATATACACTAATGCATTCTTTGTAGAATGTTTACGTTTAGAACACAAATGTACCAGAAAATGATGTTTCCAATGAATGTTTTTCATCAAGCTTCTTGAATCTAATCCAAGCAATTCTTTGATGTAGCCCCCAAGTTTGTCCCAGTGTACAGGCCCCTGTGGGAGCACAATTTAAACACAGCTTGTTATTGTCAATGCTGGCAGACTTAAATTGGAATGACTGATATTAAAGTTGGAGAATTGAGATACTAAGTTCTAATATTTAGTCTCTTTAGTGCTATTCCCAATTTATATTGGCTGAGGGGCAACCAAATGTATTGAGGACAGTGAACATATGTATCCAAAAACTGAATATTTGAAGATAATGTTTGCAACGATGGGGAGAAGAGAAGAGGTTGTTTCTTAAGCAAGTTATATGTATTATGTATGGAGTCCTGGGTGTTTTCTCTCTTGCCCACCTCAGTTGCCACAAAGAGCCACTAAAATATTGAGAACTTATATACTGACAGCCCTCAAACGCTTGTAAAGTTACTGCTTTAAGTGGATCTTTTCTCATGTTTGAGATATGATGATGAAGTTTGATGTGTTATTTGATTATAGTATGATGAAAGTCCCATTGTCATTCACACACTCTGTCCACATACATGCATTTTCTAGCAAGAATCACTAGTTCGTGATAATATTGATACAACGTCCAAATTCATAGGCGCTGAATGAAGGAAATTAAAATGGAAACCCATTGCGTGAAACTCAATGGACAGTATGCATGCAGGTAATGAAGGACAGAGGAATCTGACTTATTAAGTTAATGGAAATTGAGTTCTCGTAGAAAATTCCAAAATGTCATTTTATTTTAATTTTTTGTTGATAAAGTCAGTCTCATTCAGGAACAAAATGTTGGGCTCTCGGACTTTCATTTCCCATAATGATGCTATTTTATATTTTCTGTCTGTAAAAGTTACACAATTTTTTGTAAAATTGCAGATGTTTAAAGATTTAATACTCACATTTCCCTCAGCAAATAAATAATTGAACACTGTTGTCTTAGTGACTTTGATAAACAGCTCTCTTAAGGGCAGGCCTGATGCCTGGCTCTAGGCCCTGATGCCATGGTGGGTTACCATGGAAACCTCATCTCCACTTTACATTCTGTGGATCCTGAAGCCAAATAAGTGTATTCCATTCTTGAGGATGTGTAGGCGGGTAGGACTATAATATTAATGGGGCCGCGGAGGTGGGTTGAGAGAGGGGGTGGCACAGCGAGACTGTCAAGTCTGTAGAAAAGAAAACATCCAGCATTTTACTGAAAGGCGATTTTGTATGTTTTCAGTGCCTGGTCTCCTTACCCCTTTTAAAGGAACAGGTCTCAATTCCTCAAGGTTAGCCATTTAAAGGGATGTTACCTTAATTATAAAAGTACCTTTTAACTGCTGGTTTGCCAGCATCCTTGCATAAAGCAAAAATCTTTCCAGAAAGGCATCAGTACTTGTTTTTCAGTCTCGCTCACCCTTTGCAGGTTTGTGTAGACTGGTCAACTATAGTACAGATGGAGAGATTTGAGTGTTCAGAATCTGCTGCCCATGCCTGTTATCAACATTCCAGCATGGATTGTCACATCCCAGAGGGAAAAGGAAAACAGTAATACTTTCGAATGCACACACTGAAGCTCCAGTTTGATTTATACAAGATGAGTTGGACTAGTGTGTGTCAATCATGGGTTTTACTGTTTTATTCCTTCTGGGTTGTGGACTGGGGTGGGGAGGCAGTCTATGTTTTTCAAAAAAACCCTCAACATTCCTCCCTCTTCAGGCCACTGTGCTCAAGGATGAGAAAAATTAATCTTGAACCTAGTACGTTTTGTAAGAAGATTTGAACACACATTTGGTCTTTGTGTTTGCACATCTCTGGGGCCGGGTACAAAGCAGTATTGCTCCAGACATGTCTTGTTGCCCATATTCCAAATTTGCTGTCACTTCCTAAGTTATAGGAGTGTGTAAGAGCTAGTGTGCCCATCATGGCCAATGATATACTTCTTGTGACACATGCAAAGCCTGGGAAGTTTACCAGCAGAAACAGCAGACCTCAGCTGTTTAGGAACAGCTTCAATTTGCCAAGTTTTGGTAAATGTGGCAGCCAAAGATTGGCTGCGCAAGGTACTCACAAGCAACAGTCCAGGAGAGTTGCGTTTTTGACAGGAAAAATCACATTCAGATTTTGTGAGTTGGAAATGAAATGAGGCACAGTTGAGTTTTATATTTGTGTGTGACATGAGGAAGAGGCAGAGGATCTTGACTGCATTTAGCCCATTCCTTCTAGTGGACCATCTAACAGGCTTAGGTGGTGTACTTTTAATTGTGTTTCAGTGATGTGCAAACCAATGGCAAAAGCGCAGCTTGGAAGCTATTATTCTCGTAAATATGAAGAGAGAATTAATTGGGGGTGAGATGGGGAAGCGGAGATGTTACAAAAAGAGCCTCGAAAGCTGCTGTCAACTCTGACGAAAAGTAAAATGCCACCTCCCGTTCACAAAAATGGTCAACCTTATGTCTTCTTTGTACTTCTCTGCCTTGAATGTCTCCCTTGTGTCCTGGTGGCCAACCCTGGACATGTATGAGCATGTAGTTTGTCCAGAATTGAATGTCCTCTAAATTTATGCTACAATGATTTAAAGAGGGTGGGGAAGAATTGGGAAATGATTTGCAATAGGTAACATTCTGAGCTGTCTGCCTGGTAATTGGTTTCTGTCCTACTGGGAAGAGGAATGGGATTTTGGCTTTTTAAGGGGAAGGGAGACCTTTGAGGAGGTCAGAATAACTTGCTCTTGTAGCTGAGGAATTTGCAGAATGAATGTTCCACTGTGTTAGACAAAACAATTCCTAAAATGCTGAGCGTCCCAATTTAAACTAATGGCAGAAAGCAGCTTTGGACTTCGTCTCCCCTAATTTCTATGAATTCATTGGCTCTGACTCATCAAATGAAAGAATTGTTACTTCACAGAAGGAGACCATTCCACCCATAATATCTGCATCAACTCTCTGAATGAACAATACACCTAGTACCTTCTCCCCTTAACTTTTCTCACATAATCATTCAGTGGACACGGCCTCCACCATGTCTTAGGCCGTGCATCCCAGACTCTGGTCACTTGCTGTGTGAAAAGATTTTCCCAAATGTCACGCACAGACTTTTATGCCAATCATTTTTAACACAAAGTGTCAGAGTCTAACTAGTGAGAGCAAAATGACTCAACCAAGTTCTCCTCACATTCCCAGTCTCCACCAGCAAGAACACTGGTCAGTAAAAGCATCCCTGACTGTTGTTTGTCGGCTGTTGAGGTGAGTTGGAGGGTCATCCTGGCTGACTTAAAAGAACCTGCATTTATTTAATGTATTTCACAACCTTCGGGTGTCCCAGCGCCATTGAATTACCTTTGAAGCAGAATTCCTGTTTGTGAATTTGGAAAATTAACAATCAATTTGCATCAGCAGGGCCCCTCATAAAGTATCAGAGAAATAAATATTTATTTTAGTTGTATTGGTTGAGGGATAAATATTGGCCAGAACACCCCAGCACTTCTTTGAAACAGCACCATGGTATTCTATGTGATAACTGAGAGCGCAGACTGGGTACTCAGATTTAATACCTCATCTGAAGGACACCACACCCAACAATGATCCTCAATGGAGTGACAAGCCTGGGTTTTTGTGCTCGAACCTCTAGACTCGGGCTTGTACACATACCCTTTAACTTTGAGGCAAAAGCACTAGCTACTGAGCTATGCCGATGTGAAGTCGACCTGCTCATTAATCATGGGGCATAATCAAATCCAGATCTTCATTATTCCTGCAGATTGTACCATTGGCCTAAATGCTTTGCAAAGCGTGTGTGACGTGCACAGATTTAACAAGCAAACAGCAGTTGTATCTTTAATGAAACTATTTCCATGCATATTGCCTTTTGCTGAGCAGCACTTTGGCTCTCATCAATTATTTGATTTGTTTTAGGGACATTCTGTCACGAGATATAGGCATCACTGGCAAGAATGGTGCCCATCCATAATTGCCCTTGCTTAAGCATTTTATGGACAGCTGATATAGTTGTCGTCACATGAAAGCCAGACCAGGTAAGGACAGTAGATTTCATTCCCCAAAGGGTGTTAATGAACCAAATTTCATGGCCATCATTGCTGAAAGTAACTTTTAATATCAGATGCATTAGCTGGATTCAAATTTCACTCAGTATTATCATGAGATTTGAACCGATGTCCACAGACCATTCACCTGGCCTCTGGATTGCTAGTCTAGTGACAATGCTACTACATCACCATCTCCCTGCCAGCCAGAATGGCGTTTGGAAAGAAATTAACTTGTTACTAACTTCCTCTCTGCAGTCAAGGTTGACCTTTACAAGGAGAAGTTTTCTGTACCTCTGATGCGATGTCCTGTTGTTTATCCTCTCACTATTTATGGATTTAATATTTTCCGTACCAGCATGAGTAAATTTTTCAATGGGTAGAGAGCTGAAAAGGAAGAGAAAAAGACAGTAAGTTGAACTACTAATCTTTTAGTCTCTCGGGAAGTGACCAGGGCTTCCATTATGTTGGACCATTCTATTGTGGAGTTATTTTCCTGACTGCAAGAAAGTGAGATTTAATCCTCTCTTGTTGCTCAAATTTGGTTTTTGCTACTTCTGTCTCATCCTCCTAAAGGTTTTGAAGCTGAACAAAGCTGAAAACCATCTGGTACCTAACCTAATTGGGCATATAGATGATGAAGCTCTCCAACTCGCGTCACCCATTTGGTTTGACATGCTGATTGGAAAATTTAGGCTTGAGTGTTGGCAGGTTGTAAAGAACTGATTCACAAAGATATTTCAATGGTGAATGAAAAGTTTTTTTCTGTGAATATTGTTATGTGTTTTGGTTTTATTTGACGCATTTCTGAGCATATACCAATCAGTTAGTGACTTAATCATAGCATTTGCTTGTTAGCAAATATAACTGTCCTTTTGCACAGCAAGGCCTATCACTCAGCAAAGGAACCAATCATGTGCCATTTGTGTCAATAGAAGTTAGAAAATGGCATGTTTCTAAAAGAGCTCCAGCATTATCTTCTTCAAGTAGTTCCGTGGACTCTGATGCACTCCCTTGGTGGCCAGTCTGAGAAGACATCAGAACCGGTGAGCTTGCTGCCAAGTGATACACCAGATCCTCTCCTAACATCAACCAGCACCTGTTTCCTCCAGAAATTTGAACTAATCTTTCCTTTTCAGTCCAAGAGCACTGAAGCGAATTCTAGTGTCCAATGCAACATGAGCGAAATATTCAACTTGATCTGTACAATGTGGCCGCGCAATGGGCATGCATTGACATGCTGAATTATTTGGAAAGAGTAAAGATTTTATTGGGGTCAGAGAAGTGGTGGAAAGCAGTACACATGTAACAAATGTGTTATATAACTGACAATACAAAGGGGTCAACTAAGGCTCTTAAATGATAGAGAGGTAAGGGAGATAATTGAAGTAAAGTTACAGATCAGTCATGATACAGTTGAATGGTCACATTCACCACTTCTGCAGACTCTTGTGGTGCAGTGGTAGTGTCCCTACGTATAATTGAATGGTTGAGCACTGTTGAGGGTTTGCGTTGATGAAATGCCTTCCTGTGTGTTTAATGATGTTTTATTCTGAATTGGGAAATGAGTGGAAGTTTTCCAACATGTGTGATCAGTTTGAGAGAGCAGATTTGAAGGGCTGAATGCTCACCTCTTGTTTCTATGTATCTCAGTTCAACGTTACACTGGTTGATTCAAAAGAAAATAATGTTTTCCATATAAATCAAGTGGAAGTTAGCTTGTTCGTATGTTTGATGTTTACTTTAATGTAGCAACAGCACTTTACATCACCTGTGGCATTGCTGTCAGTGGGCAGCAGCAAAGCCAACCATTCAACCCTTAACATTGTGAGATGGTTCAGCCATCTTAGGTAAGGATACCTCAGTGCTCAGGGGTCACAGGTCACTTTGAGCAAAAAATGGAGCAGAAGAAACCATACCTGTGTGAATCCCGTCACAGACTTGAAAGGCTTATATCCAACACAGCACTAGAAGGTAAAAGCTGAACATAAGGCTGAGCCTTTCAAGAAGCGAGATAAGAATTGGTGAGATGTAGGGCAATACTCTGCATTGGTAAATTTTATGTGGTTTCTTGCATTTCGTTAATGTTATGTTTTGTTTGGTAAAGTTGTCTGAGAATGTAGTATACTAACATTTCCTATAGAACTGGGCTTGAGTGAATCCAAAGTTTATTTGAACAGATTAAAAGCATTCTTTTCTGCTGTGGACACATTTGAAGAACGATGCACAAGTCGTGCAGTCATGTGAGACATGACTACCGTGGAGTTAGTCATAAGGCTTTTGGAGAACGAGCTGATTTATAACAATCAGGTATGATGCCTTGTAACACATAAGGTACTATGAAAACTATATATTTTCCTAGTTTTGTTTTACTGTCTTGCTTATACACTACTGACCCTTCAGTCTTGAATTGCTGCTGATTTTCAGACTCAATGATTGAATTGTTTAAGCAAATTGTACAGTGCACGAGGCATAGTATTAGCAAATTGCTAGAAACAAGCAAACTGATTTTTAAAATCCCAGCCACTTGAAAATGCAAAGAAACATCACTTCTCAGTGACCCATGAAGTTATACTCTGTTGTCTCTTGGTCACATATCAGCTGTTCCTTTCTGGGCCAGACTCCTGGATTTTCTTACTTAACAGCACTGTATGTAGGAGCAGTTTCACCACATGAAGGCTTAAGTATAAGGCTTACCATTAAATATTGGCCAGCAGATTGGGGCGACCTTTGATGCTCTTCTTTAGCGGAATGATGTGGATAAATAACTAGATGCATCGCAGTGTGACAAGTAACTGTAGCAGCTACAGAAAGTGTGCATTACACCCAAGGCTTCTAAAATGTAAAATGCAAGTGCTGAAAGCCTAAAACGTCTAATCCAGCCAGTGCTTTATACAATGTGTCATTGCACTTTGATTTGAATGATGTTCTTTGGTATGGAATGGTTAACCAAATGGAATTGCTGTCAGCTGTTAGTAGATTTCAAGCCAGTTGGTGAGACAGGAACCAAGACACATAGCTTTTCAATGTGGAGAGAGAGAGAAAGAGAGGCTTTTTTCAGATGCGCAGTCTTATAACACATATCCCACAACATCAGTGTTTCACCAGTCCCTTATCTATATTTGCTCAAAGCCACTTAAAACCCACCGCCTCTTTATTGTAATGTTAGCATTGGGTTAACAAACCTTAACAATGTGATTGACAAGACATTACCATTGGTTTTCTTCATATTCATTTAATTGTGTCCAGAACTTCTGGAATTTTTCGCACGAGCAGATTTATTTTTCCTTTGATGGGAACCTACGCTGCAGCAAGCTGTCAGGAACTTGCAGATACAAGTTGTTTTGAATGGAAGTTTGGAGGCCGTTAATGTTTAGATCTCCGAGTGAAGTAAGAGAGATCTGGTGATGTCTGTAGATGACCTAAGAAGGAAGAGAGGAATGATAGAAAATGGACTCACACAAGGTTGTCTGAAACACTTTAATAATTCATGGGTTTCTGGAACTATCTTCAGTCTAAACATTTGAAACAAGGTGTCCAAAAATATCATCAAGAAGGGCCATGAATCAAAATCAATGATGAAGAGAATGGGAAAGGAAATAAAGGAATTCAGAATTCAATGAGGCGCAGTCAGCCCACAACGATTGTCTCCTGTCACGCTGGTGAACGCCCTCGATCTTACGGTGAGTGCTACTCCGAACTTTATGTTTAAATATTGTTATTTTCAGATGTTGAATAATTGAATATTTACTTTCAATCTTGTTAACCCTATGATTTTGAATATTAATTCACAAGTAAAAGCATTGCTTCTTTAAGATTGTTGATTGAAGCTGTTAACGTGGGGTTAAGCTGGAAGATTAGCCGTGACTCTTATGGAATGGTGGGCCAGGTTCAAGAAGCAATGTAGCCTACCCTGTTCCCACTTATTATCTTCCTATGAACGTTTGACATTGCAAACAGGAATCTACGTAAACGAGCTCAGGTGTGCTTTAGAACTTAACCCGGCAAATGTCATTTCATGCAAGAACATCAAATATTCTGTAACGGCAAATGGGTCAAACGTTCACATGGATTCTCGATGTTGGAGACTCATTGGTCTGATTCACGGTCCAATGCTGCAGTGATGCTGGGACATGATTGCACCATTGTTTGCCAAAATCAATGCCAGTTGTTAAATATCACTTCATCACGATTCTGACTCACTGACTTGTCTCCCAGTTTTTCCTGTAGAGCTCACATCTGGTTTGATTGTGGAGAGAGAAGCAGATGGGATGTTCCCAGTCTGGCATTACATTTGTTCAGAACTTCTTCAGTTCTTCTTTAGCTCTGAAGAAGGGCCATACAGGACTCGAAGCATTAAGGGCAGAGGAGGGTGCAGTGAGAGAGGGACTCACTGAAATCCTTGTAGAGGGAGGAAGAGAGCTTATGCCCGAAACGTCGATTCTCCTGCTCCTTGGATGCTGCCTGACCTGCTGCGCTTTTCCAGCAACACATTTTTCAGCTCGAAGCGTTAACTCTGTTTCTCTCCTCACTGATGCTGCCAGACATGCTGAGTTTCTCTAGCATTTTATGATTTTGTTTTAGATTTCCAACATCCACAGTGTTTTGCTCTTATCTGGTTTGATTGGACTCGTTTATAGAAAATGCTGTTATTTGTTATACTGAACCAATGTGGGCCAAATTGTAAATCTTCGGGAGGAGAGGAGAGGTTTCTTTTTTCAGTTAAGTGTCACCTGTTATCAGTTTGCTCTCCAAGTCTCACACTATCCTGAACTGAAAGAATATCAACTGCTTTTATTTATCATCACTGGGTCAAAAACCTGGAACTCCGTATAATAACAGCATGGTCTGTGCACTAATGCAAGATTGCAATGGTACAACAAAAGGGCACCTTGTAATGAGAACTGTACCCATTGGAATTTCCCAAGAGCTTGGGGAGCCAAGAGTTCCTTGTGGTTTTCTCCATGTCAACTTGACAACCAATCAGAACCTTTCTCTCCTGCAGTATAAATTCACTGGAATTTCGAAGATGAGGGGTATCTCATAGAAATCTATAAAATTCTGATAGGTCTGAACAGGATAAATGCAGGAAGGATGTTCGATGACGAGGAAGTCCAGGGCCAAGGATCACAGTCTAACAGCATGGACCACTTAGGACTGAGATGAGGAGAATTTTTTTCACTCAGAAAAAATTTCTCTGCCACAGAAATCACTTGAAGCTAAAACATTAACTATTTTCAAGAAAGAGCAAGATACAACCCTGAGGGTTAAACGTTAAAAGGAAATGTGGAGAAAGCAGGAACAGGGTTCTGAGTTGTACAATCAGCCATGGTGATATTCAGTGGTGGAGTAGGCTTTAAGGGTTGTATAGCCTATTCCTGCTCCTATTTTCTATGAAGAAGGGCTTATGCCCGAAACGTCAATTCTCCTGTTCCCTGGATGCTGCCTGACCTGCTGCGCTTTTCCAGCAACACATTTCCAGCCCTATTTTCTATGGTTCTGTGTTACGATTGTTTGAAGTTTAGCATTCTTGCGTTTGTCCTGGTGACTATAGACAAAAAGCTCTGGCAACATGCCCCCGTTTCAGCAACATTCTAGTATGGTTTGCATTGAGACATTTCTAATGACAGAGAAAAAGGTTATCATGTATTTGGCTGCTTTTTCTTCACCTGGGCTTTCTAAATGTTGAGTCTGAAGCACTAAGAGTATATTTACAATTACATTGACATTGATGCAGGGACACGTGTCAAAAATGGTGCAATTTGGAGAGTAGAGATTGCAAAATTAATGTCTTCATGAGAAACATTGGAGAAGCTGAGATTGACTTTCATTGAGCAGAGATTGATAAGCAGAGATCTAACTGAAGGATTTTGATGTTTTACAAGGAAAAGTTGAACAGGCTAGGCTTGTATCAGTTGGAGTTTTGAAGAGTAAGTAGTGGTTTGGTGGAAACATATAAGATTCTGATGCATCACCAGGAGGTAGGGAGGGTGTTTTCCGTAGTGGTAGAATCTAGAACTAGGGGTCTGCCATGGAAAACTAAAGCATCTCCAATTAAAGGCAGAGAGCTGGTGGGACTGTGGAATGATGTTGCAACCAGATCACCCGTGATATAAATAAATGGCAGATTGGGTTCAAAGGACCAAATGACCAACTCTTACTCCTGTTCATAAACTTGTACATTTCATGGAACAAGTTGGAAAAAAACATTTTCTCTAGCAGGTGGATTCATCATCAGAGTTTTCATATTTAAAATAATTGGCAAAATTACTACAAAGGAGGTGAGGAGAATTGTTTACCACATGGTAAGTTTAAAGATCTGGAATGAGATGGGGATGTAACAGATTTTGTAAGAAATGACAGTGGCCTATGTGGGATACAGTTCACTGATGGAGCTAAGCTATGGATGATAATGGTGAAGGCTTCAAAATTCCAGCTGACCATGAATCTCTCCTATTTTTAACACTTGCCATCAGTGTGTGTAGGAAGGATTGTGATGGTTAATACACTTTGGTTGACATTTATATAAACAATTTGGATGAGAATTTAGGAGGCACAATTAGTAAGTTTGCGGATGACACCAAAATTGGTGGTATGGTTGACAGTGAAGAAGGTTAACTAAGATTACAAAGGGATCTTGATCAATTGGGCCAATGGGCGAAGAAGTGGCAGAAGGAGTTGAATTTGGATAAATGCTGGTGTATTGCATTTTATTTGAACAAACAAGGTCAGGACTTATACAGTTAATGGAACGGGACTGGGAAGTATTGTTGGACAGAGAGACCTAGAGATTCAGGTACATAGTTCTTTGAAAGTTGCAGGTAGACAGGGTGGTTAAGAAGGCATTTAGCACACTTGTCTTCATTGCTCAGATCTTTGAGTATAGATGTTGGGACAACATGTTGATGTTGTACAGGATGTTGGTGAGGTCACTTTTGGAGTACTGTGTACATTTGTGGTCACTCTGCTGTAGGAAGAATATTATTAAATTGGAGAGGGTTCAGAACAGATTTTCCAGGAAGTTGCAATACACTGGCATTTATCCAAATTCAACTCCATCTGCCACCACTTCACACATTGGCCCAATTGATCAAGATCCCTTTGTAATCTTAGGTAACCTTCTTCACTATCAACTATACCACCAATTTTGGTGTCATTTGCAAACTTACTAATTGTGCCTCCTAAATTCTCATCCAAATTGTTTATATAAATGCCAACCCAAATGGACCCAGTACTGATCCCTGCAGAACATCGCTGGTTACAGGCCTCCAACCAGCTAAACAACCCTCCACCATCACTCTCTGTCTCTTTGGCCATATCTTTCTTGACCATTAATCCTTGTGTGGGATTTGAATCTTGAGTCACTGGCGCAGAGGTGGGGGCTCTGCCTGCTCCCATGCACCACAAAGGACCATAACGCAGCTTTGTTCATTCATGAGACACAATGGGTTATGTATAGCCATCATAGGGCACCACTCAACAAGTGTGGAATAAGGTGCAGAGACAGGCATTGTTCGACTACCACAGGCAGTGTAAAAATTTAACCCAGGTTGTAAGTGTCATCCTCTAGCCATCTCGCCATCAAAGCATGGTTGGGCAAGTCACAGCGTGGAAATAGACCCTTCAATCCAGTTCGTCCATGCTGACCAAGTTTCCCAAACTAAGCTAGTCCCCTTACCTGCATTTGGCACACATCCCGACAAACGTTTCCTATTCATGTACCTATCCAAGTGTCTTTTAAATGTTGTAACTGTAGCTGCATCTTTCACTTCCTCTGGCAGTTAATTCTACACATGAACCATCCTCTGTGTGAAAAAGTTGCTCCTCGGGCCCCTGTCAATTTTTCTCCTCCCACCGCTAAAATATGCCCTCTAGTTTTGAACTCTCCAATCCTAGGGAAAAGATCTTTGCTATTTACTTTATCTATGCCCCTCAAGATTTTATAAAGCACTGTAAGGTCACCCATTAACATCCTACACTCCAGTGAAAATATGTCCTAGCCTATCCAGCCTGTCCTTATAACTCAAACTCTCCAGTCCTGGCAACATCCTGGAAAATCTGTTCTGAACTCTCTCCAACTTAATAGTATTCTTCCTACAGCAGAGTGACCACAAATGTACACAGTACTCCAAAAGTGACCTCACCATAGTCCTGTACAACATCGACATGTTGTCGCAACATCTATACTCAAAGATCTGAGCAATGAAGACAAGTGTGCTAAATGCCTTCTTAACCACCCTGTCTACCTGCAACTTTCAAAGAACTATGTACCTGAATCTCTAGGCCTCTCTGTCCAACAATACTTCCCAGTCCCGTTCCATTAACTGTATAAGTCCTGACCTTGTTTGTTCAAATAAAATGCAATACACCAGCATTTATCCAAATTCAACTCCTTCTGCCACTTCTTCGCCCATTGGCCCAATTGATCAAGATCCCTTTGTAATCTTAGATAACCTTCTTCACTGTTAACCATACCACCAATTTTGGTGTCATCTGCAAACTTACTAATTGTGCCTCCTAAATTCTCATTCAAATTGCTTATATAAATGCCAACCCAAGTGCACCCAGTACTGATCCCTGCAGAACATCGCTGGTCACAGACCTCCAATCCGAGAAACAGCCTCCCACCACCATTCTCTGTCTCCTACCGTGAGCAAGCTTTTGCTGTATGTGATCTAACTTTACTAATTAGTCTATCATGCAAAACCTTGTCAACGGCTTTACTAAAGTCCATGTAGATAGTGTCTACTGCTCTGCCTTCATCAATTCTTTTGGTTACGTCCTCAGAAAAAACTCAATCACTTTTGTGAGACAGTATTTCCCATGGACAAAGCTGACTACCTATCCCTAATCAGTCCTTGCCTACACAAATGCATGTAAATCCTTTCTCTCAGAAACTTCTCGAACAACTTACTCACCACTTAAGTCAGACTAACAGGTCTATAGTTCCCAAGTTTCCCCTTACAGCCTTTCTTAAATAAAGGCATAACATTAGCCAACCTCCAATCCTCTGCACCTCACCTGTGATTGTAAATGATACAAATATCTCTGTTAGGGCCACACAATTTCTTTCCCAAATTCCAACAACATCCTGGGTTAGACTTGATCAGTTTTATTCATCCTTATGTTATTTCAGACCTCCTTCACTTCCTCTTCAGTAATGTGGACTATTTTCAATCCATCAATATTTATTTCCCCGAGCTCCCTAGCCTCCATTTCTTTCTCCACAGTAAAAACTGATGCAAAATATTCCAGGTCTAGGGCAAAACCATAGGGGTGTGGAACCAAATGGATAACTCGTCAAAGATGGGACAAACGACCTCCTTCTGTGAGGTAAGTGTCTATGATCTAACTGCTGCAGTCTTTTGGCAGGGTTTTTTCTCCGGTGCGTTCTGTTCTGTCCCTATTCAGGCCTTCACCCAGGGTGGCTTGACTTGTCAATATGCTGTCGCCATTCACACTAACTCCTGTCAGAAGTGTGGGTAAGTCACACTAAGAGCTCTGCTTGCATAATGCGACACCATTGCATTTCTCATAACCGGCATTGCAGTTGTATTTGAGCTGCAGTTGCTGTAGAAACCATTTGCAATCTAAACATACATTTTCATTAAATTCCCCTCTGTCATTTTCACACAGAAAGTGGGATGGTTTGGATGCAGTCTCTCATTGAATGGAGCTTGTATCTTGAAACACATTGTGAGCGCAGTGACCTATTCAATTCTTCACAGAGGTATCACCCAAACCAAATCATGTGTATGTTAATTGAGTCTGGAAAGTACTCAATTACCTGTAGTGTTGAAACTCAAAGGGGCATTGACACTGCTGAGCACTATACTCTCTTGTTGGCTTGTAATAGGTGATGTGAGCACACTGGTGAGTGCAGATGTTCAGTCCCGAATACAGTGGCTCTCTGCTTTTTGCAAATGGTAGTGGCGCTTTGAAGTGATGTCTTCTGAATTGGTTGTTGATGAGCCTGTAGATGAAGGTGGAGCAAAATGACACAGGGCAACATCCCCCATTGGCCTGGAGCAAGAAACGAAGGTAAACATTGGAGCATCTTTTCACGTGTGTGACTGATGCTATCACTCAATGCTGTGGAGAGTTAAGACCAAAAGGTGCGGGAGGTGAAGTAGGCCATTCAGACCATCGAATGGGCAGGAAGTGGCCTAGTGGTATTATTGCTAGATTCAGCAAATATACTGGGGACTTGGATACAAATCCCACAATGGCAGATGGTGGAATTAGCATTGAGTAAAGAATTTGAAATTAAGGATCTAAGGATGACCATGAAACCATTGTCGAATATCAGGAAAACAATATCTAGTTGCATGATGTCCTTTAAAGAAGGTGATCTGTCATCCTTACCTGGTCTGGCCATCCATGCGACTCCAGATCTGTAGCAATTTGGTTCACTCTTAGCTGTCCAATGGGCAACTAGTGATGGGCAATAGATGCTGGCCCAGCCAGTGAAACCCAGATCCCGTGAGTGAATTAATAAAGTCTGCTCCATCAGTTAATGAGATCATGACTGATCTGATAATCCTCATCTCCACTTTCTTGCCTTATCCCCATAGTGCATAATTCCCTTAATGATTAAAAATCTGTCTGTCTCAGCTTTGAATATACTGAATGAGCCAGCCTGGACAACACTCCACGATGAAGAATTTCACAGATTTGCCACCCGAGGAGAGAAGAAATTCCTCCTCATCTGTCTTAAAAGGGCGACCCCTTACTCAAATTGAGACAATTGACAAAAGACCAGAGGGAAGATGAGCACTTTTTAAAATTTGCAATAAATTGTTAGGATGTGCAATGCACTGCCATTAAGAGTGGTAAAGGCAGATTTAATAAAAATTGCCAAATAAGAATTAGATAATTGTCTGATAAGTAAAAAAAATTACAGGGCTTCGGGCGTGGTCATTCAGAAAG
The DNA here is from genome assembly GCF_037043375.1 of Chiloscyllium plagiosum. Classification (NCBI taxonomy): domain Eukaryota; kingdom Metazoa; phylum Chordata; class Chondrichthyes; order Orectolobiformes; family Hemiscylliidae; genus Chiloscyllium; species Chiloscyllium plagiosum. The sequence goes on along the minus strand of NW_028270145.1, from coordinate 107,500,906 downwards.
CCAGAATTGATGTAATTGGCTGAATAGAGTCAAAAGGTGTGGTGCTGGAAAAGCACAGCTGGTCAGGTAGCATTCGAGGAGCAGGAGAGTCGACGTTTCAAGCATAAACTGTTCATCTAGCTTATGCTCGAAACATCGATCCTGCCTGACTGGCTGTGCTTTTCCAGCACCACACTTTTTGACTCTGATCTCCAGCATCTGCAGTCCTCACTTTCTCCACAATTGGCAGAATAGTGTTGTGTTGTTAGGATCCATATGGAGTGCTTACATCCATGAGCATGATTATACTGAGATTACATTATGTGCTGTACGGTTCATTAGATCTGTCTTCTGGAATTAAAACTAATTTACTGAAGGCCTCGACTCACTATGTTTGGTGCAACAGTTGCTATTGTGGGATAACTTGTACCTGTGAATAATGAGAAACAATGAGATAACATGCTGTTACTTTGAGTTTCAGCAAGGAACTCAAGACTCTCTAAACTTATATATCAACAACGTAAAAGTGTGGAGGGTAGCTTTTCAGGCTGGAGGCTTGTGAACAGCAGTATGCCACATGGATCGATGCTGTCCACTGCTTTTTGTCATTGATATAAATGATTTAGATATGAATATAGGAGGTATCGTTTGTAAGTTTACAGATAACACCAAAATTGGAAGTGTAGTGTACAGCAAAGAAAGTTACCTCAGAGTACAAAGGGATCTTGATCAGATGGGCCAATGGGCCAAGAAATGGCAGATGGAGTTTAATTCAGATAAATGTGAGATGCTGCATTTTGAAAAGGCAAATCATGGCAGGACTTATACACTTCATGGTAAGGTCCTGGGGCGTGTTGCAGAACAAAGAGACATTGGAGTATAGGTTCATAGTTCCTTGAAGTGGAGTCTTAGGTGGACAGAATAGTGAGGAAGGCATTTGGTCTGCTTTCCTTTATTGGTTAGTGCATTGAGTATAGGTGTTGGGAGGTCATATTGCAGCTGTACAGGGCATTGGTTAAGTCACTATTGGAATACTGCGTGCAAATCTGGTTTCCCTGCTATCGAAAGAATGGTGAGAAACTTGAAAAGGTTCAGAAAGATTTACAAGGATGTTGCCAGGTTTGGAGGGTTTGAGCTATAGGGAGAGGCTGAATAGACTTGGGCTATTTTCCCTGGAGCGTCAGAGGCTGAGGTGTGACCTTACAGAGGTTTATAAAATTGTGGGCGGCACGGTGGCACAACAGTTAGCACTGCTGCCTCACAGCGCCTGAGATCCGGGTTCAATTCCCGGCTCAGGCGACTGACTGTGTGGAGTTTGCACATTCTCCCCGTGTCTGCGTGGGTTTCCTCCGGGTGCTCCGGTTTCCTCCCACAGTCCAAAGATGTGCAGGTCAGGTAAATTGGCTATGCTAAATTACCCGTAGTGTTAGGTAAAGGGGTAAATGTAGGGGAATGGGTGGGTTGCGCTTCGGTGGGTCGGTGTGGACTTGCTGGGCCGAAGGGCCTGTTTCCACACTGTAAGTAAGTAAGTAAAATCATGAGGGACATGGATAAGGTAAATAGACAAGGTCTTTTCCCCTGGGTGGGGGAGTCCAAAACTAGGGGGCATAGTTTTAAGTTGAGAGGAGCAAGATTTAAAAGGGACCTAAGGGGCAATATTTTCACGATGCGGGTGGTGCGTATATGGAATGAGTAGCCAGAGGTGGTGGAGGCTGGTACAATTACAATATTTAAAAGGCATCTGGATGGGTACATGAATAGGAAGAGGTTAGAGGGATATGGGCCAAGAGCTGGCAAGTGGAACTAGATTAGGTTGGAGTATCTGGGTGATACAGACGAGTTGGACCGAAGGGTCTGTTTCCGTACTGTACAGCTCTGTGAGTCTATGAGTCTGCCTGCCCTTGAGAGAAGAAATAGGAGCATGACCATAGCTCTGCTATTCAAATAACTATTCTCCAAAACACATCTGCTAGAGAGAGAGAGAAAGAAGCTAATGTTTTGTTTCGAGAACTTTAGTTTGAGTTGTCCACCTTCTTATAGATCTACTGTGTATTTTGGGCAAGTTCTAAGTTTTAACCTGAAATTTCCAGTATTTGGGAAATAAAATATTTGTAGCTTCTCCTCTTTAACTGGGATTTTGTTTTTGGGTGTACATCTGGTCTCTGGCTACAATTGGCAAACAATGTTTACACTATTGATCCCTCTATAGATACTGCCGAGAGAGATCTTCTTTATAGACAATGGTGAAGATTCATCACCACTGCACTATCTCCTTCTGTCATGGTATTCTTCACAGTGAAGAAGATTTTTCTTTGTTCTTTCATGGATTTTCAGCATCACTCCTTGAGTCACATTTGGGGGTTAAGAGTCTCATGTAAGCCAGAAGAGGATGGCAGATTCTCTTTTACGAAGGGCATTAGTCGACCAGATTTATTTTTACAAAGAAGGACATACCTTTCAATTCCAGATTTATTGATTGAGTCCAAATTTCACCAGCTGTTGTGGTGGGATTTGCACCCATGTTCCCAGAGCCTTTAGGTTGTTAGTTTAATGATGTTACCAGTGCATATTGCTGGGGCTTCTGTGATCAACTCCAACCACTGACAGCGGGATGCTTCTTCACCATTTCAGATTTTCAGAGAACAAGCTCTTCGTGCCCCCTGAGGTGCTGCTTGGTTGACCAGTTCTGGCCAGGTGCCCTGATAGTGACAAACACTTTTTGGCAGTTGTTAGACTTCGGTGGGGGAGGGGGTTGAGCAATCATCTTTCTGACCTGTTAAGATTGCTACGTGGATAGGCAGTGCTCTTTGTAGCACTGCATTGAATAAAGAAATAAATTGCCTTAGAATTAACTTGAATAAGTACACACTGTTCTCTGCACTTAGTTTATCTAAAGTTCCACTTAGTGTTGCAATTCTTACCCCCACTGCTACACACCTGAAGACCTAATGTTAAAGAAACATTTCTGGACATAAATCAGATAATTGCCTGAAGAATTAATTTGTCGCAAGCATGAGGCTTATTGGTGTTTTATTAGAAAAGAACGTCCTTTCATCTCCTGAATTTGGATACAAATTCAATTTGCCTTAATTGAGTATTCCAGTGCTCTCCTGGCTGACCTGACATGATTCATCCAAATGAAAGCTTGAGCTTATCTAAAACTCTATTGGTCATATCCTGCTTTAGGATAACTACAACCGACTTTTCATCTCCGGTACTCACTGTCCCACATTTCATTTCAGCCCAGTCCAATCATAGTGTTAAAATATGAGACAGCTGAGGCAACATGCTGGTAAATCGTTTTTACACCCTCTCTGGTGCATTCACGTACAATGCGGCTTCCAGAACAGCATACAGTACTCTCGCTGTGGTCTCATCAACATTTTAGTCAGTTCTAATATCACCTCCCTGCTCTTAAACCCTTACACCCTGACTAATAGAGGCAAGTGACCCCTATGCTTTCTTAACCACTTTATCTACCAGTCTCACTACTTAAAGATCCAATGGACATGCGCACCAAGGTCCCCCTCACCCACCACACACACACACACACAGTTTAAAAGTTAGCCTCTGTAACAGTGGCTGTTAAACTACACTCGGTTATCATTAAAAAGAACCCATCTGGTTCATTACTGTTCTTTTAGGGAGGCAAAACTGCTATTCTTTCTTGGTTTGGTTTACATGTGACTCCATACCTCCAGCAATGTATTTTTTTTTTAATTTACTCTTGGAATATGGGTGTCGCTGGCTGGGCCAGCACTTATTTGCCAACACTAGATGCCCTTGAGAAGATGGTGTTGAGCTGCCTTCTTGAACCGCTCCAGTCTGCGTGCTGTAGGTAGACCCACAAAACCATTACAGGTGGAATTCCAGGATTTTGACCCAGTTAAACTGAATGGAGGTAGTCAGGACTGCAGCTGCTGGAAAGTCAGAGTTGATAAAATGTGGAGCTGGATAAAGCCCGGCAGGTCAAGCAGCATCAGAAGAGCAGGAGAGTCGACGTTTCAGGCAGGTCCCTTAACCAGGACTGATGAAGAGTCCTGCCCGAAAAACCGGCTCTCCTGCTGCTGCTGTGCTTTCTCCAGCTCCACATTTTATTGACTATGAAACTGAATGAACAGCGATACACTTCCAAGTCAGGATAATGGGTGGCTGAGAAGGAAACTTGCAGGAGGTGGTGTGCCCATGTGTTTGCTGCCTGTGTCCTTACAGATGCTAGCAGGTGTGGGTTTGGAAGATGCTGTCTAATGGAGCTTTGGTGATTTTCTCTAGTGAAGCCTATAAGATGATACACTGCTGCTCCTGAGCATTGGAGATGGAAGGAGTGAATGATTGTAGACGTGGTGCCAATCAAGTGGGCTGCTATGTCCTGGGTAGTGTCTTGACTGTTGTTGGAGCTTCATCCATCCATGCAAATGATAAGTAGTCCATCAGACTCCTGACTTCTGCTTTATCGATGATGGACAGGATTCAGGGAATTAGATAGTGGTTTTTTTTTTTAAGATTAGATTACTTACAGTGTGGAAACAGGCCCTTCAGCCCAACAAGTCCACACCGACCCTCTGAAGAGCAACTCATCCAGACCCATTCCCTCTGACTAATACACCTAACACTACAGGCAATTTAGCATGGCCAATTCACCTAACCCACACAGACACGGGGAGAATGTGCAAACTCCACACAGACAGTTGCCTGAGATGGGAATTGAACCCGGATCTCTGGTGCTGTGAGGCAGCAGTGCTAACCACTATGCCACCGTGCTGCCTAGTTATTTGCTGGAACATGTCTCACTGCTGACCTGATCTTGTAGCCACAGCATTTATATAGCAGGTCAACTTTGACTTTCTGGTCAGTGGTATCTCCCAAGATGTTGGTAGTGGGGAATTTAGTGATGGTAACACCATTGTCAAAGAGCAGTGGTTAGTTAGTCTCTTATTGGGAATAGTCATTGCTGGCCATTTGTGTGGCCCCTGTGTTACTTTTCTGTGCAAGTTGACTTGTCACTGGCTGAAATGCTTGAGTGAGCTGCTCAGTTCAAGGAAAATTAGGGATGCGCATCAAATGCTAGCAGCACCCACATCAACACTTAAGAAAAATGATTCACTGAGGCTGGAAGACAGAGATGATTTTGATATCAATGAAAATGACTCATCCCAACTTTGGGGAATCCAGTGAGTTAAGGACAAAGAAAGAGCTTGAGTTTAATATGGGAGTAATAGAGATAATGTCACTGGTCTAGTGATCCAAGTTAATATTCAAGGAATGTGAGTTTAAATCCCATCGTGGTTGGTGGAATCTAGCTTCAATTAATGAATCTGGGAATTAAAAGCTATTATCAGAGGATGATAGCATCAACTATTATTAATGTCCTTTTTGGGGAAAGCAGTCTTCTGGCCTACATGTAACTCCAGACTCTTGTCTACCCTCTGAAGGGGCTTCACTGGGTAGATGTTGAGAAGATGTTTCCAGTAGTGATAGAATCTTGAACTAGGGGACATAGTTATAGAATAAGGGGGCACTCATTTAAAATTGAAATGCAAAGGAATTCTGTACTCAGTGGAGTTGTCTAAGCTACATCACTGAAAGAAGGTGAATTTTGAAACCTCAAGGAATTGAAGGTTATGATGAGATGACAAAAAAGAGGAGTTGAGGCCTGGGGCAGATAAGTCATATTCTTGTTAAACAGCTGGGCATGCTTGAATGGATGAATGGCCCATTCTTACTCCTATTTCTTATGTTCATATATGTTTATACACTATTACATTGAAGGCATTATATAAATATGAGCTGTTATTGTTGCAGTTCATATCTTTGCTCCTGGATGAATAATCACAATGTGAGTAAGTTGGTGCTTACAGACAAAGACTCTTCAGAGGAGGATGATTGATGGTCTCTGAATGAGTAGCAGCTGCTCATCTGTGTTAACCACACAATTTGTTCAATTCATCCTCAGAATATCAGCATCATTTGTAAGGTCACCAGCCTGGAAGCATACCCCCAGTTGCTCCTGAAAGAAGAATGGAATGATTTGTATTTGTACAACATCATATGAGACCTCACGATGTCTCAGAACACTTTACAATCAGTTACAGACTTTCAAAATGTAATAATGTAGGCAACACACACCAACCAATTTGTAAGATTTTACAAAGATCTTGGCCATGTGATCTATTTTAAGTGTTGGTGAGGGGTCAGTATTGCCCAGGACAGCAGAAAGAACTTTGTGCAGTGTGATGAAATCTCCTACAGCAATCTAAAAAGACAGATGGGATCTTGGTTTAACATCTTATTCAAACGATGACAAGCTGCAAACCTCCCTTGTGCTCAGGTCTCTTGAACCCCTGACCATTTGGTTCAGAGTGATACCACTGCAGTGCAATTGATGGTCTAATAGTAGTCTGCACGTCGAAGGTGTATTCGAGGCGCTGGGGAAGAGCAGGGAAACTGAGGGCTTTTACCAGGCAATGATGAGGAATGGCATATTCAGTTGTCATGGCAACGAACAATGGTCTTCCTTATTGCATAACACCACTCGGAGGTACAGGTACCTCTGCCCGAAGGGATATTGCCTCTATCTTACCATCATTTGATGCGAAAACTATGACCTTAGCCATGACAGAGGTCCAGGGATAACTGATCATAAAGTCACAGAGCCAGTACGTCACACAAGGAGGGCAGTCAGCCCATTGAGTTAATGTCGGCTCTTTGTAGAATGAACAGTCTCTCGCTTTTCTGCTCAACAGTTGATTATCCCCATCCAATTTCCATTCATAGTGCAAGGTTTTTTCAAGAGGAATGCTCTTGGTTAAATTAGAGTTGATGGGCAAACTGCTGGGGACTTTCAACTTGCAGGTGACTGGCCCCCAAGATGTTCTTGTTGTGGGGCGAAAGTGAAGTGGGCATTTTATAAAGGTGTTCAAATTTAGGAAAAGTTTGTGAGAATGTACTAGTTCAAGAAGGCAGTTCACCACCAGCTTCTCAAGGGAAACCGAGGATGGGCAATATGAGGAGGTGAACGACCTAGTGGTCACTAAACTATTAATCCAGAAACCCAGGGACCTGCATTCAAATCCTGCAGATGGTGGAATTTGAATTCAATAAATCTAGAATGAAGAGTCTAATGATAACTATGTAACCACTGTCAGTTGTTGGGGAAACTTCTATTTGTATCACTAATATCCATCAGGATAGGAAACTGCCTTCTTTATCTAGTCTAGCCTACTTGTGATTACAGACCCCCAGCAATATGGTTGACTCTTAACTGTCTGTGGACAGTTAGGATTGGGTAATAAATGCTGACCTGGCCAGCAATGTCCTCACACTGTGACTGAATAAATACAGGACCAGGTGCATTGTGAATGAATTTTTAAACAGACAAGAGATTAGGAAGATCCTGGTCACACACACAGCATCGAGCACTTGAAGATTGGTGATGAATAATGTCCTTTTGTACAATGCCAATTTGTTGAGAACAAATTGAATAACATCTGTGGTTATTGCAGATGTATGATTTTGATGAAAATATCATCAAAAGCCTTGTTCATCAACAGAGCCTCTGTACTGTTAGCACCACCCTCCTCACAGTGCGATTGTCCACACTGAGTGGAAAATATGAACAGCAACAAGAGCAAGTATTCATATGTCACCTTCAAAGTTATACAGTTTCCCAAAGGGTGTTGTTCAACACTCCATAGGGCAGTCACAAAACATAGCTTGAATTGTGTGAACTCAGTTAGAGGTGCTGTTGTTTTCAAGTCACAAGATTTCAAAGGTCAAGTCCGCTTCAAGGATTGAGCACCGCACTGACACACCATTACACTATTGAGGGAGTCCTTCACTGTTGGAGATACTGTCAGATGAAAAATTAAACCACCTAGCTGCTTGAGCGAACATTAAAGATCCCATGATGTACAAAGAGGAACAAGCAGTTTATTCCTGCTCTCCTGAACAACAGTTATGTCTTAAATGGTAGGTTGGTTAGTTCAGTTGTCTGGACATGTGGTTTGTAATGTAGAGTGATGCTAGCAGTGTGGGTTCAATTAGTCATCTGTATTGTCATCTGACTAATGAGAGAGCAGTCCTATGCTTTGGTAGGACTATGGCACCTTTACCTTTTATCTCTTCATTGGCATCACAATGTTTCTGGTCTTTGGCAACTCCCCAGGATGTTGATAGTGGGGGACTCAGTGATGATGATGCTATTGAATGTCCACGGGCAATGTTTAGATTTTCTTATGTCAGAGATGGTCATTGCCTGATGCTTGAGTGGCGTGAAATTTATTTGCCGCTTATCAGGCCATCCTGGATATTGTCCAGGAGAGTGCAGAAGGAGATCATTAGCCCCATTGTGTCCACACTAGCTCTCTGAGCATTTTAAATTAGTGACAGTCTCCTATCTTTCCCAGGAATCATGCTCATTCTTTTGATTTTAATTGTCATCTAATGCCCTCTTGAATGCCTCGGTTGAACCTGACACCACATTTCCAGGCAGTGACTGTGTGAAAAAGTCTTTTTTTTAACCTCTCATAGCTTCTTTTGTAAAATACTTAAGACTTTGACCTCTGGTTCTTGATACATTTATGAACAGGAACAGCTTATTTTTATTCATAAATTGAATGTGGGCGTTGTTGACCATGCCTTGTTGCTCTTCAGACGTTGGTGATGAGCTGCCTTCTTTAACTGCTGCAGTCAATGTAGATAGACCCACAATGCTGTTAGGTGGTAGTGGTTGCGGATTTGGAAGGTGCTGTTTGACAAGCTTTGGTGAATTTCTGTGCTGCATCTACAAATGGTATACAGCACTGCTAATGAGCTTTGGCGATGCAAAGAATGGATGTTTGTGGATGTAGTGCCAAGTGAGTGGGCTGCTTTGTCATGGATGGTGTCAAGCTTCTTGAATGTTGTTGGAGCTGTTCTCATCCAGGCAAGTGGAGAGTATTCCATCATCCCCGTGACTTGTGATCAAAGAACAGTATAGCACAGGAACAGACCCTTCAGCCGTCCAAGCCTGTGCCACCACATTTTGCCCTTCAATACTAAAACTGTCTTCACTTACAGAATCCACATCGCTCTATTTCCTTCCTATTCATATGTCCGTCCAAATGTCTCTTGAATGCTGCTAATGTGTCTGCTTTCACCACCTCCTCTAGCAATGCGTTCCAGGCACTCACCACCCTTACTGTGAAAAACGTGCCTCGCAATCTCTTTTAAATTCACCCCTCTCCAACCCCCGCACCTTGAACCTGTGTTCCCTGGTAATTGACCCGTCCACCATGGGAAAAAGCCTCATACTTTCCACTCTATCCATGCCATTCACAATCTTATAAACTGCTATCAGGTCATTTCTCAAACTCCTGTGTTCCAGTGAAAATGAGCCCAGTGTATTCAACCTTCATTCATAGCTAAAATCCCCCATACCAGGCAACATGCTGGTAAACCTTTTCTGAACCCTTTCCAAAGTATCCACATCCTTCTGGTAGAGTGGGAACCAGAACTGTACGCAATATTCCGAGTGTGGCCAAACTAAAGTTCTATCAAGCTTTGCATAACATGTCTATCCTTATACACAATGTCCCTTCCTATGAAGACAAGTGTGCCATGAGCCTTTTTTACTACCTACCTGTGCTGCCACCATCAGTGATCTGTGGACCTGCACACCCAGATCCCTGTGCATAGTTCTGCCATTCACTGTATAATTTCTACCTGTACTTGACCTTCCAAAATGCATCACTTCACATTTGTCTGGATTAAACTCCATCTGCTATTTTTTTGCCCATGCCGCTGACTAATCTATATCCTGGTGTATCTTCTTCACTAACTGCAACTCCACCAATCTTTGTATTGTCCACAATCTTACTAAATAGACCAGCTATATTTTCCTCCATTTAAGTAGTTAACGAATAGCAGAGGCCCCAGCACTGATCTCTGTGGAACACCACTAGTCATAGCACTCCATTCTGAAAAGCATCCTTCCACTGCTACCCTCTGTCTCCTCTGACTAAGCCAATTCTGTAAGACCATAAGATACAGGAGCAGAAATTAGGCCATTCAGCCCATCAAGTCTGCTCTGCCATTCAGTGATGACTGACAGGTTTCATGACCCCATTCTCTGCCCTCTCCCCGCAACCCTTAATTCCTTTGATACTCAAGAACCTATCTATCTCAGTCATCAATATACTCAATGACCTGCCCTCCACAGCCTTCTGTGGCAATGAATTCCATAGATTCCCCACTCTCTGGCTGAAGAAGTTTCTCCTTATCTCAGTTTTAAAAGGTCTTCCCTTTACTCTAAGGCCCTAAGGCTCTCCTACCAGTAGAAATATCTTCCCAACATCCACTCTATCCAGGCCATTCAGTATTCTGTATGTTTCAATTCAATCCCCCCTCATCCTTTTAAACCCCATAAAGTATAGTCCCAGAGTCCTCAAACGTTCCTCATATAATAAGCTTTTCATTATTGGGACCATTCTCATGAACGTCCTCTGAACATGCTTAGGAACAGTACATCCTTCCTGAGATATGGGGCTCAAAGCTGCGCACAAAATTCCAAATGTGGTCTGATCAGAGCCTTATAGGACCTTAGAAGTATATTCCTGCTTTTATATTTAAGTCCTCTCAAAATAAATACCATCATTAAATTTGCCTTCCTAACAGTTGACTCAACATGCAAATTTACTTTGAGAGAATCCTGGACTAGAACTCCCAAATTTCTTGGCCGTTCAGATGTCTGAATTTTCTCCCCATTTAGGTCTGTATCCATCTTGCCAGCTCACCCCGATACCATGTGACTTCAACTTTTATACAAGTCTGCCATGAGGCTTTACTGAAGTCCATGTAGACAATATCAACTGCTTTTCCCTCATCAGTCATCTTTGTCATCTCCTCATAAAACTCGATCAAGTTAGTGAGGCACGACCTCCCCCTCACAAAACCATTTAGAACCTAATGAGTCCATTCGCTTCTAAATGTGTATAAATCTTGTCCCTAAGAATCTTTTCCAAAAGGTTCCCTACCACTAACGCGAGACACACAGACCTGTAATTCCCAGGATTATTCCTGTTACCCTTCTTAAACAATGGGATACCACTGTCTATTCTCCAGTCCTCTGGGATCTCACTGTTACCAAAGAGGATACAAAGATGTCTGTCAATGTTCCAGCAATTTGTTCTCTTGCCTCCCTCAATATACTGGGAACGATCCCATCAGGTGCTGGGAACTTGTCTACCTTAAAACTACTTAAGATGCACAACACTTCTTCCTTCTTAATTGCAACTTGGTTTAGAAACTTGACACTCCCTTCCCTGAGATTATCCTCCACCAATTCCTTATCTTTGGCGAATACTGACACAAAGTATTCATTTAGGACCTCACTTACCTCTTCTGGTTCCACACATAAATTCCCACCTTTGTCCTTGACTGTGCCAACCCTTTCCCTGGCTACCCTCTTGCTTTTTATATACGTATTAAAAGCCTTGGGATTCTCCTTAACCTGTTTGCTAACCACTTTTTATGATCCCTTTTAGCCATTCTCATTCCTTATTTACGTTCTTTCCTACTTTCCTTATATACTTCAAGGGCTTCATCAGTTCCCATCCTCCCATGTCTTAAGTTGCTGGAAAAGCGCAGCAGGTCAGGCAGCATCCAAGGAGCAGGAGAATCGACGTTTCGGGCATAAGCCCTTCTTCAGGAATGTGGAAGGTGTGCCAAGCAGGGTAAGATAAAAGGTAGGGAGGAGGGGCTTGGGGGAGGGGCGTTGGGAATGCGATAGATGAAAGGAGGTTAAGGTGAGGGTGATAGGCCGGAGAGGGGGTGGGGGCGGAGAGGTCGGGAAGAAGATTGCAGGTCAAGAAGGCGGTGCTGAGTCTGAGGGTTGGGACTGAGATAAGGTGGGGAGAGGGGAAATGAGGAAGCTGGAGAAATCTGCATTCATCCCTTGTGGTTGGAGGGTTCCTAGGTGGAAGATAAGGCGCTCTTCCTCCAGCCGTCCTGTTGCCATGGTCTGGTGATGGAGGAGGCCAAGGACCTGCATGTCCTTGGCGGAGTGGGAGGGGGAGTTAAAGTGTTCAGCCACAGGGTGGTTGGGTTGGTTGGTCTGGGTGTCCCAGAGGTGTTCTCTGAAACATTCCGCAAGTAGGCGGCCTGTCTCCCCAATATAGAGGAGGCCACATCGGGTGCAGCGGATGCAGTAAATGATGTGTGTGGAGGTGCAGGTGAATTTGTGATGGATATGAAAGGATCCCTTGGGGCCTTGGAGGGAAGTGAGGGGGGAGGTGTGGGAGCAAGTTTTGCATTTCTTGCGGTTGCAGGGGAAGGTAACGGGAGTGGAGGTTGGGTTGGTGGTGGGTGTGGACCTAACAAGGGAGTCGCGGAGGGAGTGGTCTCTCCTGAATGCTGATAGGGGAGGGGAGGGAAATATATCCTTGGTGGTGGGGTCTGTTTGGAGGTGGCGGAAATGATGAAGGATGATACGATGTATCTGGAGGTTGGTGGGGTGGTAGGTGAGAACAAGTGGGGTTCTGTCCTGGTGGCGATAGGGGCGGAGTTCAAGGGCGGAGGAGCGGGAAGTGGAGGAGATGTGGTGGAGAGCATCGTCAACCACTTCTGAGGGGAAATTGTGGTCTTTGAAGAAGGAGGCCACCTGCGTTTTTCGGTATTGGAATTGGTCCTGAGCAGATGCGGCGGAGGTTAAGGAATTGGGAATATGGGATGGCGTTTTTACAGGGGGCAGGGTGGGAGGAGGTGTAATCTAGGTAGCTGTGGGAGTCGGTCGATTGATAGTAAACGTCCGTGTTGATTCGGTCGCCCGAGATAGAAATGGAGAGGTCTAGGAAGGGGAGGGAGGAGTCTGAGATGGTCCAGGTAAATTTGAGGTCGGGGTGGAAGGTGTTAGTAAAGTGGGTGAACTGTTCAACCTCCTCGTGGAAGTACCAGGTAGCGCCGATACAGTTATCGATGTAGCGGAGGAAAAGGTGGGTGGTGGTGCCAGTGTAGCTGCGGAAGGTGGACTGTTCCACATATCCGACGAAGAGGCAGGCATAGCTGGGGCCCATGCGGGTGCCCATGGCTACTCCTTTGGTTTGGAGGAAGTGGGAGAATTGGAAAGAGAAGTTGTTCAGAGTGAGGACCAGTTCAGTCAGTCGAAGGAAGGTATCAGTGGAAGGGTACTGATTGGGTCGGTGGGAAAGGAAGAAGCGGAGTGCTTTGAGGCCTTCGTGATGGGGGATGGAGGTATATAGGGACTGGATGTCCATGGTGAAGATAAGGCGTTGGGGGCCGGGGAACCGAAAACCATGGAGGAGGTGGAGGGCGTGGGTGGTGTCCCGAACGTAGGTGGGGAGTTCTTGGACTAAGGGGGACAGGACGGTGTCAAGGTATGCGGAGATGAGTTCGGTGGGGCAGGAGCAGGCGGAGACAATGGGTCGGCCGGGGCAGTCAGGTTTGTGGATTTTGGGCAGGAGGTAGAAACGGGCGGTGCGGGGTTGTGGGACTATGAGGTTGGAGGCGGTGGATGGGAGATCCCCCGAGGTGATGAGGTTATGGATGGTCTGGGAGATGATGGTTTGGTGGTGGGAGGTGGGGTCATGGTCAGGGAGGCAGTAGGAGGAGGTGTCCGCGAGCTGGCGTTTAGCCTCAGCAATGTAAATATCGGTGTGCCAAACTATCACCACGCCTCTCTTGTCTGCTGGTTTGATAGTGAGGTTGGGGTTGGAGCGGAGGGAGTGGAGGGCTGCATGTTGCGAGGATGAGAGGTTGGAGTGTCCACCCCTCTCACCCACTCCCACCGCATCTGCTCCCAGGAGGACCAATTCCAATACCGAACAACCCAGATGGCCTCCTTCTTCAAAGACCGCAATTTCCCCTCAGAAGTGGTTGACGATGCTCTCCACCACATCTCCTCCACTTCCCGCTCCTCCGCCCTTGAACCCCGCCCCTCCAATCATCACCAGGACAGAACCCCACTGGTCCTCACCTACCATCCCACCAACCTCCAGATACATCGTATCATCCTTCGTCATTTCTGCCACCTCCAAACAGACCCCACCACCAAGAATATATTTCCCTCCCCTCCCGTATCAGCATTCCGGAAAGACCACTCCCTCCGCAACTCCCTCGTCAGGTCCACACCCACCACCAACCCAACCTCCACTCCCAGCACATTCCCCTGCAACTGCAAGAAATGCAAAACTTGTGCCTGCACCTCCCCCCTCACTTCCCTCCAAGGCCCCAAGGGATCCTTCCACATCCATCATAAATTCATCTGCACTCCACACACATCATTTACTGCATCCGCTGCACCCGATGTGGCCTCCTCTACATTGGGGAGACAGGCCGCCTACTTGCGGAACGTTTCAGAGAACACCTCTGGGACACCTGCACCAACCAACCCAACCGCCCCGTGGCGGAACACTTTAACTCCCCCTCCCACTCTGCCAAGGACATGCAGCTCCTTGGCCTCCTCCATCACCAGACCATGGCAACACGATGCCTGGAGGAAGAGCGCCTCATCTTCCACCTAGGAACTCTCCAACCACAAGGGATGAATGCAGATTTCTCCAGCTTCCTCATTTCCCCTCCCCCCACCTTATCTCAGTCCCAACCCTCGGACTCAGCACCACCTTCTTGACCTGCAATCTTTTTCCCGACCTCTCCGCCCCCACCCCCTCTCCGGCCTATCACCCTCACCTTAACCTCCTTCCACCTATTGCATTCCCAACGCCCCTCCCCCAAGTCCCTCCTCCCTACCTTTTATCTTACCCTGCTTGGCACACCTTCCTCATTCCTGAAGAAGGGCTTATGCCCGAAATGTCGATTCTCCTGCTCCTTGGATGCTGCCTGACCTGCTGCGCTTTTCCAGCAACACATTTTTCAGCTGTTTACATATTGTTTCAAGAATTGGACTGTTTGCGTATTATGTCTTGTAGCTTGACCCTGTCTACTCTGTCCAGACCCATCATGATTTGGAAATTTCTGTCAAGTTTTCTCTTATCCTATTCTTCTTCAAGGAAAACAATTCCAAATTCTCCAATCTTGCCTCATAACTAAAGCTTTTCATCACCAGATACGGATTACTTCATTGTTTGGGAAGTCTTGACTGGTGCTGAACATGGTGCAATCATCAGTGAACAGCCACACTTTCTGACCCTTTAATCACACTGAATTTGAAGTAATGTCCACAGGAGAATTGAGTAAATATTTGAAAAGGGTTATAGAGGCATGTTGGACTCATAGATTCGCTCTTTCCAAGAACCACGGTGGCGGCACGGTGGCACAGTGCTTAGCACTGCTGCCTCACAGCGCCAGAGACCTGGGTTCAAATCCCGCCTCAGGCGACTCTCTGTGTGGGGTTTGCACATTCTCTCCATGTCTGCATGGGTTTCCACCGGGTGCTCTGGTTTCCTCCCACAGTCCAAAAAAAAAGTGCAGGTCAGGTGAATTGGCCATGCTAAATTGCCCGTAGTGTTAGGTGCAGGGGTAAATGTAGGGGAATGAGTCTGGGTGGGTTGTGCTTCGGCGGGTCAGTGTGGACTTGTTGGGCCGAAGGGCCCGTTTCCACACTGTAAGTAATCTAATCTAACCAGTACAGGCATGATGGAGTGAATGATCTTCTTTTGTACTTTATGACTTTTTGATAAGATGTTGAGTGAGGGTGCAGCATCAGAAAAGTATTTTGCTTTCGAGTACTGAAATCCCTCATTCGGAATTTAAAAACTTGTTTGTTTCAAGTGAATCTAGAAAATCTTGAGTCCTGTCAGAATCAGCATTGCATGGATATTAGAATCCTCCCAGATTGTTCAAGAAACAAGGCACATCGTGTTCTCTTTTGAAACCAGTTTGAATTCAGGCAATTTATTTGCAATCTCATGACTGATAAATAAATAATGGATCACTTAAAAGTTCCTACTAGGTTAGTGAATATGTTCTGTTGTTTGGCTTTCGTTGTGGAAATGTTAAGTACTTTTAATGATATTTGAAAACTTCCCTGAGGATTTTTTTTTCAGTCCCTGTATGTTGTCATTCTGGGCTTTGGTGGTTTGTGTTTATTGGCCATGGATCAAGAATACAACTGGGCTTCATTTTAAGTTTGTGCACAGAACAGGGGTGTCCTGTAGGAACTCAAAATTCCACCACTCAGGGCTGGCATTGTTATCTGGATTTGAATCCACTCTTGCTCCTTGGCGCTTTCAAAACGCTCTCAAAAGACCAGGCATTGGCAGTCAAACAAAGCCTCACTTTTAAAAGCCTCATCCTCGCTTTCAAATCCACCCATGACGTGCTTCTCACCTTCTGTTTCTCTAATCCCCCGCGGGGTCACAACCATCTAACCCCCATCTCTGCAGTCCTCCAATACCGTCTCTTGAGCATCCACGATTTTAATTGCTCAGCCATTGGCAGCTATGGCTCCAGAGTCTTTGAAATATCATTTTTAAAATTCTCTGCTTTTTATTTATTGTCTTTTAATATACTGCTTAAAGTTTATCTTTTTTGACCAAACCTTTGGCCACGTGCCCAAATATTTCTTGAGGGACTCAGTGTTAGATCTCGCTCTACGACATTCCATTGAAACACCTTGGTGCATGTAACTACTTTAAATGTGTGATATAAAACTAAGCTGTTATTGTTGCTGACATAACATTGGAAGAAGATTCAAAGACAGTATGAAAAATGGGGTGCAAGTCTAAAGGGAGTGCAGGTGCTAAGGGAGCTGGCTATATATGCACACAGATTATTGAAGAGGTGAAGGTGCCTGTGTTAGACTGGGTTGGACAAGGTCAAAAGTCACACGACACCAGGTTATAGTCCAACAGGTTTATTTGTAAACACGAGTTTTCTGAGCGCTGCTCCTTCATCACATGTAATGAGAGAGGAGGCATCTGACACGGAATTTAAAAGTCAAAGATCAACAGGTCATACAACTGATGTGAATGTATTCAACAAACCTAAAATGGCTGACTCCCTCCCAATAAATCTTTAATCAGTTAGAAAGGAGAGGCAGGTTTCAATCTATTAAATGTAAATCCCAGAATTTTTTTTAAGTCACTGTCCCAAGATAACTAAAGATTTCATCAGTGTATACAAGAGGTCAGGTCAGACAATGCATTTTAGATATGAGGCCTTGTTTAGAATGTGTCTGTGTTCCAACCTGGAGTCAGACTGGTTTTATTTCCAAAGCAGAGCTTTATAAAATGACACACTGACTGACTGTGTCTCTAAATTGTGTGCTTTTTGAACAAAATAGAATGTATCTGCAAATACAAATCTGCATATGTAAATGCAAATTTATCCCATAGACGTATATATATATGTGTGTGTGAGTGTGTGTATTTGAGGGAGAGAAGATTGTGTGTGTGTGTGTGTGTAAAAAAGGGGGTGAGAGAGAGAGTGTGTTTGTGTGTGTGTGTGTGAGAGAGAGAGTATGTGTGTGTGGGGGGGGAGAAAGTATATGAGTATGTATGTGCTTGAGAGCGAGTGTGAGGGAGTAAATGTGTGTGTGTGAGAGAGAGAAAGAGAGAGAGTGTGTGTGTGAGTGTATGTGTTGGGTATGTGTGTGTGTGAGTACGTGTTTAAGAGAGACTGTATGTGTGTGTGTGTGAGTGCGTTTGTGTGAGAGAATATATAGTGTGGTGGGATATGAGAGATATGAACCCAAGATCCCAGTTGAGGCTGTCCTCATGGGTACCAAACTTGGCTATCAGCCTCTGCTTGGCAACTCTGTGTTGTTATGTATCCCTAAGTCCACCTTGGAGGACATTTACCCCAAGATCTGAGGCTGAATGCCCTTCACAGCTGAAGTGTTCCCGCACTGGGAGGGAACACCCTGTCTGATGATTGTTGTGCAGTTTCCAAGGATGCCTCGAGGCATGGTACATTGGTGAGACCAAGCAGACGCTACAACAATGGATGAACGGATACCATGCAACAATTGCTAGGCGAGGGTGTTCCCTCCCAGTGGTGGAACATTTCATCTATGAAGGGCATTCAGCATCGGATCTTGGGGTAAATGTCTTCCAAGGCGGACTTTAGGATATACAGCAACACAGAGTCACCAAGCAAAGGCTGATAGCCAAGTTTGGTACCCATGAAGATGGCCTCAACTGGGATGGTAGGTTAATGTCACACTACAGGTGACCCCACCACACTTTACACTCTCTCTCTCACACACACACGTGCTCACATGCATACTCTCTCACACATATACTCCCTCACACTCACACACATACATGCACGCACTCTCTCTTTCACATACACACTCACATGCACACACCCACACGCACAATCTCACACACAGATACTCCCTCACACCCACACACACTTGCTCTCAAGCACACACAAACGCTCACTCACATGCATGCACACTCTCTCACACACGTACTCCCTCACACTCACACACATGAACACACACAGGCTCACACACACTCTCGCTTCCCTCACCCCCCACACACACTCTCTCTCTCTGTCTCACACACACATACAAATCTATGGGATGAATTTACACTTGCAGATTTGTATTTGCGGATTCATTCTATTTTGTTCAGAAGAGCTCACAATTTGTAGACACAGTCAGTCCGTGCGGCATTTTATAAATCCCTCCTTTGGAAATAAAACCAATCTGACTCTAGGTTGGAACACAGACACATTCTAAACAAGCCCTCACACCTAAATGCGTTCTCCGACCTGAGATGTCACTGCTTGTATACACTGATAAAATCTTCAGTTATCACGGGGCAGTGACTTGAAAGAAATTCTGGTATTTGCATTTGAATCGAACAAAACCTGCCTCTCCTTTCTAACTGATTAAAGATTTAACGGTAGGGAGTCAGCCATTTTAAGTTTGTTGAGTATATTCACATCAGTTGTATGACCCTTTGTTCTTTTACTTTCAAATTCTGTGTCTGATGCCTCCTCTCTCATGACACTTGATGAAGGAGCAATGCTCTGAAAGCTCATATTTACTAATAAACCTGTTGGACTATAACCTGATGTCGCGTGACTTTTGACCAGATTATTGAAGGTGGCAGGAAAGGTGAAGAGACACTTTAGGAAAGCATGCCGTGTTCCTGATTTTGTTACTAGAGGCATAGGGTGCAAGAGCAGGAAAGTGATTTTGAACTAATTTGAGACATTTTGTTAAATCTCAGCTGGACTATTGTGTACATTTGTGGGCGCTACATCATAGGAAAGATCTGAATGAATTGGAGTCAGCAAAGAAGGAGTTCCAGGAATGAGAAACCTGAGTTAGGAGGATAGATTGAATAAGTTGGGGCTGTTCTCCTTGGAGAAAAGAAGGCTCCGAGGATATCGATAGGGGTTTTCAACATTATGAGTGGACTGGACAAGGTAGATGGGGAGAAGCTGTTTTTGTTCACAAAAGAAAATACAACAAGAGGCCATATAACTCTGTGATCTGCCTGTATTGCTTGCAAGACAAAGCTTTTCACTGTGCCTCAGTACATGTGACAATAAATTCAATTCAATTAAATTCAATAGATTTAAACTGACGTGCAAATGAAACAAGGGTGGTGTGAGGGAAAAAAAACATTTTCACACAGTGGGTAGTTAGGAGATGAAGTGCACTGCCTGGAAATGTGGTGGAGGCAGGTTCAATTGAAACATACAAGAGGACTTTGGATGGTTGTTTGGATCGAATCTGTGTGTGCAGGGAAATGTTGAAAAGACAGAACATTAGTATTAGGATCGTAGAATCCCTGCAGTGTGGAAGCAGGTCATTCAAACCCACACTGACCCTCCAAAGAACGTCCTAACCAAATCCACTCCCTACCTTATCCCTGCATTTCTAATCCCTGACCACTGTGGGGCAATTTAGCATGACCAATCCACCTAACCTGCACATCTTTGGACTCTGGGAGGAAAGCCGCACAGACACAGGGAGAACGTGCAAACTCCACACAGTCACCTGAGGATGGAATTGAACCCAAGTCCCAGCACTGTGAAGCAGCTGAGCCACTGTGTTGCCCTGAAGTCCTCAGTCTCAGGAAGATGAACTGTGCTAATCCTGTGGAAGGGTAAGGCAGCTACAAACTAAAATACTTTGGAAAAGTATCTCTGCTGAATGTAAAGTCTGATTTAGAGACTTTCCCATCCCTAGCAAGGTTAACATAAGGAACAGGACTGAGTGGCTTTTTGAAGAGAATAAGGGATCTATTTTGACTTCCTGTAGACAAATAGGATTTTATTGTTTTCAAAGTAAAGTTGGTGAGCTGCAGGGGAAAATGCAACCCAGCACACCATTGTGGTTTCAGAGTTCAATAATCGGGCTGATTTACAGCAGTTCAAAAAACAGCTCACTACCAGTTTCCCAAGGGTAATTGATTTGGACAATAAACACTGACCTTGATCCTTCACTGACCTTCATCTCAAGAGTGATTTTTAAAAAAAATCCCTTGCCCATAGGCAGCAGTGTCATATTTGATCAACACCCACATGGAAGGCAGTTTGTGAAGCTCAAGGTTTTATCAAATTCTCAGTAAACCCCATCATTGAATAAGAATCCTTCAGCTCATTCAAATCTCCGCTGCTCATTTCTTAATTTGCACGAAATCCTGTTCATCTATGAGCCCCTCTTCTTGTTAAACTCTCACTCTGGCAACACTATGCTCATGTTACGATACCTCTGCTATCCTGTGCTCCACACATATTTGTGTGGGTGGGGCTCTTGTTCATTAATTAGTGGTGCTCCTCTTCTGGAATTAAAAAGCCGGTAGCATTTCAGGAATCATAGAGAATCATAGAGACATCCAGCACGGAAACAACTTCGGTCCAACCAGTCCATGCCAACCATAATCCCAAACTAAACTAATTCCACCTGCCTGCACTCTCTGCTGTCAAATATGTTGTAATGTTCCAAGGTTGTGAAGGACGCTATATAAATGCAAGTCTTTTTTTTGGTCATTTTACTGCAACACCGGTGATCACTGGAGTGTTGAAAATTGGAGCCTATGCTTGTTATTATATCAAAAGGTGTGGATGTTGTGAATGGATTAGACAAAGGAGAGGCACCCCTTGCTAGCCTCATACAACACTCCCCTCCAGTGTAGGTCACCAGCATTGATCGGTCCTGCAGATAAAAGCAACAAGTCACCCTGTCGGAATACATGATTAATGTGGCAATCAATTACCAAGGAGACTGGGTCAGCCGAGAATGCTTAGCGACCAGCACATCCAGCAGTGCACCTGGTTGGCATGGCAATGGGCTAATACTGAGGGTGTTGTTTGAAGGAAATGGGAAAATGAGAACGCCAATGTGGGAAGCAAGGCCAACAGACGAGATTAAAGCGAAAGTGAGAAGTGGAATCCAGCTGAACGGGCTGTGAAAATGAGAAGCTGTCACAGCTGACCTAAAGAAACTCCACCAAGGGTCGTGGACTCCTCAGCAGAAGCTGATTGGAGGGATCAATCATGAAGACACAGTAGAGAGATAGGCCATTCCGGTCAAGTAGACCATGCCAATGTTTATTCCTCCTTAATAGTCTTGTCCCACCCCTCTTCAGCTAACCGCATCAATTTATCCTTTTGTTCCTTAAGATCATTAAATGTACTAGCATCAAGTCTGCTAGCATTTCTTTCATCTGATGCGTTTACCCAGTTGGCCCTTAACCACTTGGCGACTTAGCCACTCCCTCTGTCAATAGATTCCAGATCCTCGCCACTAATAGGACCACAAGGTATAGGAGTAGGATGAGGCCATTCAGCCCATTGAGCCTGCTTCACAGGGGTGAGAGGAGCTGGAGGTGGGAGTGAGGGGACATGGGGTTGAATGGGGGGGGGGGGGGAGAGAGGGGAGTTAGGGCTGTGGGAAGCTGAGGCCAAGGGGAGCCATGCGTGAGGGGAACTGAGTGTGAGGGGGGCTAGGGGTGAGGGGAGCTGAGATTGCGAAGTGCTTGGGCTGAGGGGAGCTAAAACAGAAGTCAGGTAAAATAGTTTATTTAATAAACTATATTATGCTGGATTATAGCCAAGAAGTGAATCATCTTGTTCTATCTCAAAGGAAATAAATGTTTCCAGCTCATCCTGAAGGTTTTTAATGTCTCCTTTCCACATTTTAATTAACCACAAGGGGGGGGAAGAGGGAATGAAAGACTCATAAGAAATAATATCTAAACATTCAAATACACACAGTCATTCAAATATATACATGCACTCTAATATGCAGTCACACTTCCATGCACACTAAAATATGCACACTCATTCAATATATACACACAAATGTACACAATCTGAAATATACGCTGGCTGAAATATACAAATTCACCATATATACACCCCACACAAACATGCACACACATTGACGCACATGTACGTCCCAAAGCACTCATACAAACTCACTCATGCTTACACACTTATTCACAAATTCACAATCACATACACTCACAATGGCAGGCATACCTACATACATCATTAGACATGTTACATGCACAGACACACAAGGAGATACACTTGCACACACGCACTTCCTCATTCATCCCGTTACAAAGACTCATAACATTCACACACTTATGCACATGGACTCATTCACAATTCGCACACTAACACACACACTTTCTCATGTACGCAAGGAGTAATGAAAAAGGTTTTTCTCTGATTTCTGAATTGTTACGTCAGTATTTCTCCCTCTTGTTGCTATCAGCCAGTGGTCTAGGTGGATTGATAATGTGACGGTAAGGACTGGTTTGCATCATTGGAAAAGTGTTGCTGGAATCCAGACTACAATCTCCAGGCATGTTCTGGTTCAATATCATTAACAGGGTGTGTTAGCTTAATATTTATTCAAACAGAGGTTTGTAGCCTACTTAAACAAGTGAATTTAAAATTCAGAGAGCAGCCTGTGGAGAGGCAGAGTGTCTAATGTATTTATAGTTTCTTATTAAAAGATAATAATATTAAAATTTTGCATGAAGGCCCAGATGTAGAATTAGAGACGATAGTGTTTGATTTGCCAGAATTCTTCAAAAATGTTATAGAGGTTATTTGTTATATGGATAATTACTTTCATCGATTTCAATGGTTTAAAAAAAAATTCTTGGGAAGAAAATGTTTCTAAAAGAACAGTTTCTATTGTCCAACAAAGAGCGCACTTGATTGGCACCTTATATATTCACCACTGTTCACCACTGATGCTCAATGGCAGCATTGTGTTCCATCTACAAGATGTACTGCAGCAACTTGTCAAAGTTCCTTAAAAAGCACCTTCCAAACCTACAATCTCTACTACCTCGGACAAAGGCAGCAGATACGTGGGACCACCACCAGCAACTTCCTCTCAAAGCTCCTGTCGTAGAAACATAAAAAAATAGGAGTAGAAATAGACCATTCATCCCTTTGAGCCTGCTCTGCCATTCAGTATAATCGTGGGCGATTATCAAACCCAGCATCCTGTTCCCATAGCCTGATACATTGCCATTCCTTCACTGTCACTAATAGTACAGTAGATATACCTACAAGGACTGCAATTCAAGAAGGTAGCATATCATCACCTTTTCAAAGGCAACTAGGAATGGGCAAGAAATACTGGCCTAGCCAGCGATGCCCGCATCTCCAAATGAAAAAGAAAACATTAGCGGTCATGGAAATATATACAGAAGAAACTCGATTATCTGAAGGCTGTAGGCGGGGAGTATTTTGTTTGGTTTATTAAAAGCCGGATAATATAGTCTAGCCATGCATTGGTACCTTGTGATCTTGTTCGGATAATCCGAAATTTGGATAATCGAATGCCAGATAATCGAGGTTCCTCTGTATGTGTAAATAGCCAATTGTATCTGTATGAAAGACAGGAAGAATAAGGTCTGAAGTGGTAGCAGTGAACTGACATGGAAGGAGGAGCAGGAAGAGCAGTGAGAGGGAGGGCAGTGTCTGAGCCCTGGAGGGCATGTTGCCATTTAGGGCTGGATGATGTTGGGCAGAAACATTGAAGGGATTTACAAAAATGAAGAAGACTTGCACTTACATTGTATCTTTCTCAACATTAAGACACCCAAAGTGCTTTGCAATGATTGCAGTGTCTTGTATTCTGAAGAAAAATGGAACAGCCAATATCTGCACAGCAAGATCCCACAAACAGCAATGCAGTACTAACTTCACAACCAGTTTTGCTGTTGTAGATTAAGTGAGCACAATTGGCCAGGACATTTAGGAGAGTAGCCCTTGCCCTTTCTTTGAAACAGTGCAGTGATATATTTTGCATTCCATTGAGAGGGCAGGTGAGGCTGAGGTTACACTCTCCAAGGAAAACTGTGCAGTTCAAATTAAAACAAAAACGTTTAAGCTAGCACATAGAAGGGAGGGCATTAACCGATGGACATTGCTTAGGATCAAAAACAAAGGAAAGCTGAACTTGGCATAAGACAGGATGTAGATATTGGAGACAACCCACAATAGTTTGATATGTCAACTCTGACTGCCCTAGCTCCATATATGAAGTTTACACATGACGACATTTTGATGGTGGAATGTCATGCAAAGAGTTATGGCTGAAAGGACAGATTAAAGTTTGAGGGGCTGAATCCTGCTGCTCATTCATATGCTCATACGTAACATAAAGTGGTTTCTAGTGTTGAAGTCTGGTGACTAACCATTTTAGTTTTAGTTCCAAAACAGCCCTTACTTTCAGCATTTACAGTCAGAGTTTAATTTTTCTGGCTGAGTTTTGCCGAGTGATAATGGTCTAATTATGAAGCACAGAATTCTGGTATCCAAGTGAGTAGTGATATATTTTAGTCAGTTGTTTAACAGCATTGGCCGTTTCTTCACTTACTTTGTTGCTGTGTTTTAGTTGGTAGCACTGTCACCGCTGATTTTGAACCTGTGCGTTTAAACTTCACACTAAACTCTTGTGCACAACGTTTCTGCTGACACAGTGCCAGTACTTTGGAGGTGCTGCACCATCAGAGATGTTGTCTTTCTGTTGTGTCATTGTGCTGAGGCCCTGTCTCTCTATTCAGATGCATGTTAAGAACTCCAGTTGTATTATATTACAAAGAAGAGCCATGCACCATCCTGACTTGGAAATATATTGCCATTCTTTCACTGTCATCGGGTCAAAATCCTGAAACGCCCTCCCTAATGGCACTGTGGGTATACATGTACCCCAAGGACTGCAGTGGTTAAAGGTTACGATTTGCTGCCACTGCTTTCTCAAGAGCAATTAGGATAAGCAATTAGTGCTGTTTGCCCAACCAGTGATGCCCACAGCCTGTGAATGAATAAAGAGTGGAATGCTCCCTGGTGTCATAGCTAATGTTTTTGATCCCTCAACAAATAACATTAAAATATCTCACTGTTGTTTTGAAAAGTTCTGCGCATCAGTTGTTGGCCAAGTTTTCCGACATTACAATACTTCAAAGCTACCATAATAACACAGAATCATTGAAAATGGGAGCAGGTCTCAGCCATTTAGCCTTTGGAACCTGTTTCACCATGATCATGGCTTTCTAGCTTTGTCCCCATACCCTTTTGCCTTAACTTCTTCTTGAAAACAGATAATATTGACAGTGAAGTGGTTTGGGACAGTCAGAGGCTCAGAAGGGCTGGTATATAAATGTAAATTTATCCTTTTGTTACAACACGGGGTAAACCCCCTTGCTAACTTAAACTAGCAACACAAAAAAGATTTGTGCTTTAATCTGTTAAAATTCAAGAGGGCAAAGAGCTGTCCTAGAGGTCACTACTTAAAGTAAAATTAACAACTTTATTCTTTAAGTCTAATACAGAATTAAAACCAATGTCTATTTATAACTCCTTTCTCTCAAACCTATCTTTTACCTCCCACTCTACAGAACTAGTCTGATTAAAAAGAATCACGATTAAGATTTACAAACAAAAATCCTGCTTCAAGACCTGTCAGCTTTACCTAGTTTCCTCTGTAGATTTTCCTCTGTAGCTTCTCTCCAGGTCAGTTTCGATGTTCTGCTGTGCAAACTCCTTCCCCAGACAGGTACCTTTCAAAGAGCTCTTGAGCTAGCAGTCTCTATGGTAGTTCTCTCCCTAACTGTTCAAAATGTCTGGTTTTATACCCCAAGACATCAGATCGTTTCATTGGTTTAATATTATGAAAAAACTAAATTCAAACGGATTGGAGTTTGGTATCTTGGGGCATAATTTAAAATGATTGGCTGAATTTGAATTTATTTTTGTCTCATGGCAACTCAGCTACTCTATTTGCGTTGACCATGTGTTTCATTGTTACCTTGCGCAGAACACTTTGTGTTGTGTCAGGTAGTTTTGCTAGATTTTCAACTCTCATACAGGTACAGTACCTCTACACCTTCATAACACTTTGAAATAGAAAGTTGGATTTGTGAAAATCACAAACAATATCTTGTATTTCAATAATGACTTTTTAGTGTCATAAAATGCCCCAGAAATTTTGAACAAGGATAGATTAGCTATGGTGGTGCATATTATAGCTGAATTATCTCAAGTCCCTATTTGACCACACTCCTGACTATGCTCCCACATTCTTCCATGCTTAAGCATAGTTCAGGTAAAACTTTGCTGCCTGTGCTTTCCTTGCACCACATCCTATCCACCTGTGAGACCTGTACTCCCTGACCTACATGAGTAGCTCACCATCTTGACTTTAAAATTCTGATTTTAGTTTTCAATTCTCTCTTGCAGCCCTGTTACTATTCCAGGATATCTGCGCTCAACTAATTCTAACCTCTGGAGCGTCCCCAATATTTGGTCATGCCTTCAATGTTCTGGGGCCCGAGCTTTGGAATTTCTGCGCCTTTACATCATTTTCTCCTTGAAACCTACAAATTTGACCAGTCTTTTGGTCATCTAATCTCATATCCGAATTACGTTGATTGTGACAGGCCAGATGGTTTTTGTGGTGTGGCTGAGGGCCCAAGTTTGCATCACTAAGCTTCTGTCAAGCAGGTGACTGAGGTGTCAGTGGGGGAGCACTTTAGGGCCAGTGACCATAATTCTATTAGTTTTAAAATACTGATGGAAAAGGATAGACCAGATCTAAAAGTTGAAGTTCTAAATTGGAGGAAGGCCAATTTTGACGGTATTAGGCAAGAACTTTCAAAAGCTGATTGGAGACAGACGTTCACAGGTAAAAGGATGGCTGGAAAATGGAAAGCCTTCAGAAATGAGATAAGGAGAGATCAGAGAAAGTATATTCCTGTTACGGTGAAAGGAAAGGCTGGTAGGTATAGGGAATGCTGGATGACTAAAGAAATTGAGGGTTTGGTTAAGATAAAGAAGGAAGCATATGTCAGGTATAGTTAGGATAGATCGAGTGAATCCTCAAAAGAGTATAAAGGCAGTAGGAGTATACTTAAGAGAGAAATCAGGATGGCAGAAAAGGGACATGAGATAGCTTTGGTAAATAGAGTTAAGGAGAATCTAAAGGGTTTTTACAAATATATTAAGGACAAAAGGGTAACTAGGGAGAGAATAGGGCCCCCAAACATCAGCAAGATGACCTTTGTGTGGAGCCGCAGGAGATGGGGGAGATACTAAACGAGTATTTTGCATCAGTATTTACTGTGGAAAAGGACATGGAAGATGTAAAGTGTAGGGAAATAGATGGTGACATCTTGAAAAATGTCCATATTACAGAGGAGGAAGTACTGGATGTCTTGAAATGTATAAAAATGGATAAATCCCCAGGACCTGATCAGGTGTACCCTAGAATTCTGTGGGAAGCGAGAGAAGTGATTGCTGGGCCTCTTACTGAGATACTTGTATCATTGATAGGCACAGGTGAGGTGCTGGAAGACTGGAGGTTGGCAAATGTGGTGCCACTGTTTAAGAAAGGTGGTAAAGACAAGCCAGGGAAGTATAGACCAGTGAGCCTGACCTCGGTGGTGGGCAATATGGCTTTATGCGTGGGAAATCATGTTTTTTGAAGAAGTAACAAAGAGGACTGATGAGGGCAGAGCAATAGATGTGATTTATATGGACTTCAGTAAGTTGTTCGACAAGGTTCCACATGGGAGACTGGTTAGCAAGGTTAGCTCTCATGGAATACAGGGAGAACTAGCCATTTGGACACAGAACTGGCTCAAAGGTAGAAGACAGAGGGTGGTGGTGGAGAGTTGTTTTTCAGAATGGAGGCCCGTGACCAGTGGAGTGCCACAAAGATCGGTGCTGGGTCCACTACCTTTAGTCATTTATATAAATGATTTGGATGTGAGCATAAGTGGTACAGTTTGTAAGTTTGCAAATGACACCAAAAATGGAGGTGTAGTGGACAGTGAAGAAGGTTATCTCAGATTACAACAGGATCTTGACCAGATGGGCCAATGGGCTGAGGAGTGGCAGATGAAGTTTAATTCAGATAAATGCGAGGTGCTGCATTTTGGGAAAGCAAATCTTAGCAGGACTTATACACTTAATGGTAAGGTCCTAGGGAGTGATTGTTGAACAAAGAGACCTTGGAGTGCAGGTTCATAGCTCCTTGAAAGTGGAGTCTCAGGTTGATAGGATAGTGAAGAAGGCGTTTGGTATGCTTTCCTTTATCGGTCAGAGTATTGAGTACAGGAGTTGGGAGGTCATATTGAGGCTGTACAGGACATTGGTTAGGCCACTGTTGGAATATTGCGTGCAATTCTGGTCTCCTTCCTATCGGATAGATGTTGTGAAACTTGAAAGTATTCAGAAAAGATTTACAAGGTCATTGCCAGGGTTGGAAGGTTTGAGTTATAAGGAGAGGTTGAATTGGCTGGGGTTGTTCTCCCTGGAGCATCGGAGGCTGAGGGATGACCTTATAGAGGTTTACAAAATTATGAGGGGCATGGATAGGATAAATAGACAAAGTCTTTTCCCTGGTGTAGGGGAGTCCAGAGCTAGAGGGCATAGGTTTAGGGTGAGAGGGGAAAGATAAAGAAGAGACCTAAGGGGCAACTTTTTCACGCAGAGGGTGGTACGTGTATGGAATGAGCTGCCAGAAGAAGTGGTGGAGGCTGGTACAATTGTAACATTTAAAAGGCATCTGGATGGGTATATGAATAGGAAGGGTTTGGAGGGATATGGGCCGGGTGCTGGTAGGTGTGACTAGATTGGGTTGAGATATCTGGTTGGCATGGACGAGTTGGACTGAAGGGTCTGTTTCCGTGCTATACATCTCTATGACTCTATGACTCTATTTTGTTATTGTCAATATATAAATGCACATTGCTGTTGTTGAGTCAGTGAACTTATTATTCACTTGCAAAGCATCAGACAAGGGGTTTTAAATTCCAAGAATTGGGGATTAAGGCATGAAGAAAATGGTCAGCGTGATATTTAAGAGATAAAGTCTCAGAAATGAAACATTAGAGTCGGAAACAACATTTGATTCTTTGCATCAGAATTTATTTTCCCATTTGTCAGAACTTCCAGTTTGTACATTTCAGTTGACAAGCTAATTGTCAGAGGAGGACATGAAAGGTAAAAGGTTTCAAGTCGAAAATGTTGAGATTAGCCAGCACTTCAAGATGATTATATACTTAAGAACAGAAATGGACTTCAAAGGAAAAAAACATCTGTATTTTTGAGTTTGACAGTCTATACGAGGTATGCCAAGGCAATGTGCACTGAAGGTCAAGTTGACACCACAGCTCTAATAATACTGTGTCTCTTCATCAAATACAGGACTCGTGCCATCTTGCAAACTGCATGATTTTGTCAGAAAAGCCTTGGTGTGCAGGGTAGGATTTCACCGTTTAGCTCCAAAGACAGGCAGAAATTCTAATTGTTGCTATAATGACAGCGACAGCCATGGCTCAGTTTGTAGCACTCCTGACTGGGAGTTGGAAGCTTGTGGGCTCACCGTCCCACTCTGGGATCTCAGCATAAGTCACAAGGATGATCATTTGTTCCTACCTTGCACTAGTGGAGGTGCTACCTCTACAGTAAAGGTATTCACCAGAGTTCCAAGTAACCTGTTTTGGGTGGATAATGAAAATCCCGTGGCACTATTTCAAGGAGGAAGAGGGGGATTTTGCCCTGTATCCTGATCAACATCACTACAGTAGATTATCTGACTGTTATTACCTGTTTGTGGGAGCTTGCTGTGCACAAACCACCCCATTTCTCACATTACAAGATTTTTTTGATTAGATTCCCTATATTGAGGAAACAGGCCATTTGGTCCAACAAGTCCAATTGACTCTCCGAAGACTAACCCACACAGACACATTCCCCTATATTTATCCCTGACGAATGCATCTTACACTATGGTCAATTTAGCATGGTCAATTCACCTGACCTGCACATCTTTTGGACTGTGGAGGAAACTGGAGCACCCAGAGGAAACACATGCAGACATGGGGAGAATATGCAAACTCCGCACAGACAGTCGTCTGAGGCAGGAATCAAACCCAAGTCCTTGGCGCTGTGAGGCAGCAGTGCTAACCACTGAACCACCGTGCTGCCCCTTTTATTTCAGAAAGAAATACTTAAGTAAAAGGGTCAAGGCTAAATGCATAGGATAGGGCCTTACTGGTCATGATTTAAATTTGCTTGGCTCCTTTGGCAATATTTGCACTTCTAACTCTCACCTCTAAATTATAGACAGAGATTCTGATTTCGGATTAATATGTCTATAACACGAGCGAAAGCTTTATGCAAACCCACAGGCCAAGAAATTCAAACTGGGAACAAGCCAGCAACTCAGCCAAAGTGTCAAAATTTAAAAGGGTACTTTGTGAACTGCAGGGAACAGTAGATGCATGCAGAGCATCAGTTCTACAATAGACATGCTTTGAGCTGTAGTGTTATAAACCAGGCAGACCCCCTCAATACATTTCAAGAAAGTAGCCCAGATCCTACCTTTGCCAGTAATTTTAAGCAGGTGTAAGGTGGATATTCTGGGAGTGATTCAGCTGGCCCAACCAACCAATTACCAAATGAAACACAAATAAAAGAGAACAGAATACAGAATAACTTAACCTCTCCAAAAACCCAACAGACTATCCCAACTTAATGATGCTGTTCCAACTATTTGCAACAATCCCCATAAGCAGCCCTTGGCACAAAAGGTAAAATCAAACACAGGGTCTTACAGGAGAGATGTCAGAGAGAGAGTACCAGCTGGGACCTTTGGGTCCAGCAGCTTCAATACTCTGCTTACTAAAACCAAACCCATACCAGAGAATTTCTGAGCTGGGAGAACCGACCACTTACTCTTTCATTGTACAAGTGTTTTATTTTTTAAACTTGAGTGCCTTTTCAAGTAGACCAATCCCAGATATTTCAGAACCTGTGTCTTTACGACCTCCTGAAAAAAAATGACAACCTAACCTTGATAAAGGAGCAGCATGGTTATATGTGCAAACTATGAAATAAAGCCCAAAGCCTTATTTAGGCAGAGCCTCCAATACTGACCATCACCAAATTCTACTCCAGTAACTTCAAACGGGGCAGGGTTTCATAGATAGAAACGTTCCAACAAAGCACGTACTGTAGTTCAACAGCAACAATTTGTCTGTCTGTATAGTGCTATTAGTACTGTAGTTCAACAGTGCCTACCTTGAAGAACTTCTCTCTCCACAAGAATCTCAGTGTGTGTCTCTCTCTCTCCACTCTGGAGGCTTCCGGCCTCTATTCCTGATGAAGAGCTTTTGCCCAAAACGTCAATTTTCCTGCTCCTCGGATGCTGCCTGACCTACTGTGCTTTTCCAGCGCCACTCTGATCTAAACAACAATTTGTCTGTCTATATAGCGCTATTAGTACTGTAGTTCAGCAGCAACAATTTGTGTGTCTGTACAGTGCGATTAGGATAGTAATTTACACTAGGTGCTTCATGGAGTGTTACCAAATGAAACTTTGATGAAGACACAAAGGGAGATATTAGGGCCATTGTCAATGAACTTGGCAAAGAAATCATGAGAGGAACAGGTGGAGGGGATAAAAGAGGAAATTTTAGAGCTTAGGGCCCGGGCAGCTGAAGGCACGGTCACCAATAATGGGGCGCAAGAATTGGAGGTGGACAATGCTCTGCGAGTGTTGTTTTCTGAAAGGAGGTTAGAAATTTTAAAACCATATGGCACAGGAACAGAAGTAGGCCATTCAACCCATTGACTAGCCTCCACCACTGAGTGATATCATGGCTTTTCAGATAACCCTCAACTCCACATTCCTGCTTTCTCCCTAAAACCCTTGATTAACTTACTGATTAAACATCTATTTCAGCTTTGAACATACTTAATGACACAGCCTAAGCAACCCTCTGTAGTAAAGAATTCTACAGGTTCACAGGCTCTCTGAGAGAAGAAACTCTGCCTCATGTCTACTTTAAATGTGTGATCTCTTAATCTGAGATTAGGCCCCCTTGTCTTAGACTCTCCCACAAGGGAAAGCAACGTTTCCACATTTAACCTGTCAAATCCTCTAAGAGTCTTGATTCTTCCATCAAAATCTCAATAATTCTGGTGTGGTGAAGTTATGGAAATTGATTGAAGGAGTGAGATAATTTAAGCTCTGCTGAAGTCTTTGTAGAGAACACCTATGCAAACCTCCTGTACCACATTTCTATGGGATACAGAGAAGCGGGAAAGGGAATCCCAGATTGAGGTGGCTGGCCTCATGATACAAGATGCCGATTGTAAGAACATATATCTATTTACAACTCAGGCAGCAAGCAGAGTGCATACTCCTCATCACCTCCCTTGAGCCAGAACAGAAAGTGAGTGCCCAAGAGTTGCAGTAAATGGACACATCGTCACATCCAAAACCTGCCCTCAATGACCTTAATCCCATTGAGGCTGAAGGCAGCTACAGGCACAAAGCAAGAAGATAACAGGGTTAGAGGGAACATCCAGGTTGGGTCTGTTCTCCCTAAATGACCCGAGCTTAATACCAATAGAGCAAAATAAATCAAAATCAAAGCATAGGATTCAGCTGCATTAGGTTAACTATCAATTGATGAAATGCAGATAAAGGGCATAAATTGAATGGTTACACGATCACATGGAAAAAGACATTCTCCCCTAGCCAGAGGACACTGCTAATGCTGGAGTACATAAACTCTCTTCCCCCATCCCCCTCACATTGATGTTTTAATTTAACTTATTATACTTTATTCTTGTACTTATTATACTTTCATTTTGTTTATAGTGCCCTGTTAATGGACTGTTTGTTTGGTTTGATTGTCTTCTAAAAAGGGCATGCAGAGTCATTATTTCCCACGCCCACAAATGTTTCTTTGGTTTAAATTTAAGTTCCCTTTAAAAAATGAATTTTTGCTATAGTGCCCCTTTATGGGCCAGTTCCTCAGTCACACAGTCATAGAGTCCTGCAGCACAGAGACAGACCCTTTGGCCCAAACTGGTCCATGCTGACCAAAATGTCCATCCACACTAACCCCACTTCCCTGCACTTGGTCCATCTCCTTCCAAACCTTTCCTCTCCATATATTTGTCCAAATGCCTTTTAAATATTGTTAATATACCCACCTCAACCACTTCCGCTGGCAGCTCATTCTATAAGCATATCACACTCTATGTAAGAATGTTGCCTTTTATTCTTTCCCCTTTAACCTTAAACTGATGCCCTCTAGTCCTTGATTCCCCAAATCTGGGAAAAAGGGTGAGTGCATTCAGCCTATTCCATGCCTCTCATGGTCTTATACGCTTTTGTATGATACCCCTCCTCCGCTTGAAAGAAAAATGTCTTAGCCTGTCCAACCTCTCCCTATAAATCAGACCATTGTGTCCTGGCAACCTCCTTGTCAATCCCTTCTGCATTCTTTCCAGTTTAATAACATCCTTCCTATAACAAGATGACCAAAAGTGAACACAATACTACAAGTGCGTCCTGTACAACCGCAATATAATTTCCCAACTTCTATACTCAACGCCCTGACTGATGAAGGCCAGTGTGTCAAAAGCCTTCTTCACTGTCCTGGCTAGAGAACTGTGCACCTGAACTCCAATGTCTCTCCGTTCACTACACTCCTTAAGACCCTACCATTCACCATGAAATTACTGCCTTGACTTGACTTTCCAACATGCGATACCTCACACTTATCTATATTAAATTCCATTTGCTATTTCTCGGCCCACTCCCCCAGCTGATCAAGTCCTGCTGCAATTTCTGATAACCTTCCTCACTGTCTACGATACTGCCTATTTTAGTGTCATCTGCAATCATGCCTTCTAAATTCTCATCCAAATCATTGATATAGATAACAACAGTAATGCGCCCAGCACTGACCCCTGAGGCACTCCACTAGTCACAGGCCTCCAGTCTGACAAGCATCCTTCCAGTATTGACCTCTGCTTCCTACCGTCAAGCCAATTGTGTATCCAATTTGTCAGCTCCTCTGGAATTCCATGCAATCTAACCTCCCAGAGCAGCCTACCATATGGAACCTTATCAAAGGCCTTATTGAAATCCATGTAGACTACTGCCCTGCCCTCGTAAACCTTCCTGGTCACTTTATCAAAGAACTCTTAACAAATTTGTGAGATATGATCTCCCATGCACAAACCCTGTCTTTCCAAATGCATGTATATCTCTCAGAATCTTCTCAAGTAACTTACCCACCACAGAAGTTAAGCTCACTGGTCTATAGTTCCCAGGCTTTTCTTTGCAGTCCTTCTTGAATAAGGGCACAACATTCGCTACCCTCCAGTCTTCTGGGTCCTCATCCACGGCTAACGATGATACAAAAATATCAGCCAGGGCCCCTGTAGTTTCTTCTCTAGCCTCTTGCAGTGTTCTTGGATGTATGTGGTCAGAATCAGGAGATTTATCCACCTTCATACATTCTCATATGTCCAACACCTAATCCACTGCGAAATGGACTGTCCCCAAGATTTAGAGTCATAGCGTAATAGAGATGTACAGCATGAAAACAGACCCTTCAGTCCAACCCATCCATGCTGACCAGATTTCCCAACCCAATCTAGTCCCACCTGCCAGCACCCAGCCCATATCTCTCCAAACCCTTCCTATTCATCCCATCCAAATGCCTCTTAAATGTTGCAATTGTACCAGCCTCCTCCACTTCCTCTGGCAGCTCGTTCCATACCCGTACCACCCTCTGTGTGAAAAAGTTGCCCCTTAGGCCTCTTTTATATCTTTCCCCTCTCACCCTAAACCTATGCCCTCTAGTTCTGGACTCCACGACTCGAGGGAAAAAGACTTTGCCTATTTACCCTATCCATGCCCCTCACCAGTAACTTCCCAAGTTCCCAAGTCTTCATGTCTTTCTCCACGTTAACACAGAGGAGAAATATTCATTGAGGACCTCGCCCATCTCCTGTGTGTCTATACATACATGGCCACTTTGGTC
Source organism: Chiloscyllium plagiosum (assembly GCF_037043375.1). Taxonomy (NCBI): domain Eukaryota; kingdom Metazoa; phylum Chordata; class Chondrichthyes; order Orectolobiformes; family Hemiscylliidae; genus Chiloscyllium; species Chiloscyllium plagiosum. The sequence goes on along the minus strand of NW_028270145.1, from coordinate 107,465,678 downwards.
CTTGAGGGGTCGTATTTTCTCTCTAGTTATTCTATTTTCTTTATTATACTTAAAGTGCCTCTTTGGATTCACTCTAATCTTCTCAGCCAAGACTATCTTGTGCTCCCTTTTCACCCTCCTGATTTCCTTCCTCAGTAAACTCCTGTATCCCCTATATACCTCCAGGGATTCCTTTGATCCCAGCTGCCTGTACCTGAGCTATGCCTCCTTATTCTTTCTGGTCAAAGTCTCAATATCTCTTGTCATCCAGTGTTCCCTATTCCTGTCAACCTTGCCCTTCACCCTCACAGGAACATATAGACCTTGAACTCTAGCTATCTCCCTTTTAAAGGCCTCCCACTTACCAGAGATGCCTTTGCCTGCAAACAATCTACTCCAATCAACCCCTGCAAACTCCTGATGAATTCCATCCAAATTCACCTTGCCCCAATTTAAAACATAAACTTGTGGACCAGTAATGTTCCTCTCCATAACTGTTTTAAAATTAGTAGAACTATGGTCACTGGTCCGAAAGTGCTCCCCCACTGTCACCTTAGTCACCTGTCATAGAGTCATACAGCATGGAAACAGACACTTTGGTCCAACTCTTCCATGCTGACCAGATATCCTAAATTAATTAGATTAGATTACTTACAGTGTGGAAACAGGCCCTTCAGCCCAACAAGTCCACACCGACCCGCCGAAGCGCAACCCACCCATTACCTTAACCTAACACTACGGACAATTTAGCATGGCCAATTCACCTAACCTGCACATCTTTGGATTGTGGGAGGAAACCGGAGCACCCGGAGGAAACCCACGCAGACACGGGGAGAATGTGCAAACTCCACACAGTCATTCGCCTGAGTCGGGAATTGAACCCGGGTCTCTGGCGCTGTGAGGCAACAGTGCTAACCACTGTGCCACCGTGCCACCCACGAATCTAGTCCCATTTGCCAGACTTGGCCCATATCCCTCTAAACATTTCCTATTCATATACCCATCCATTGCCTTTTAAATGTTGTAATTGTACCATCCTCCACCACGTCCTCCAGCAGCTCATTCAATACACGCACCACTCTCTGCATGAAAACGTTGCCCCTTAGGTCCCTTTCATATCTTTCACCCCTCAACCTCGACCTATGCCCTCTAGTTCCGGACTCTCCCACCCCAGGGAAAAGACCGATCCCTATTTACCCTATCCATGCCCCTCATGATTTTATAAACCTCTATAAGGTCACCCCTCAGCCTTTGACGCTCCAGGGAAAACAACCCCAGCCTCTCCATATAGCTCAAACCCTCCAACCCAGGCAACACCTTTGTAAATCTTTTCTGAACCCTTTCAAGTTTCACAAGTTTCTATAGGAGGGAGATCAGAATTGCACACAATCCCTGCCCTTTTTCCAAAGAGTGGGTTGTGTTTTGCCCTTCCAGAGTAGGACTCTCTTATTTATACTGCTCAAGGAAACTTTCCTGAATGGATTTAGCAAATTCCACCCCATCTAAGTCCTTAATGCTCTGGCAGTCCCAGTCTATGTCAGTAAAATTAAAATCCACCTACTATTGCTCCTGCAAGTCTCTCCAATCTCCTTGCACATTTGTTCCTCTAATTCCCGTTGACTACTTGAGGGCCTATAAAATAACCCCAATAACGTCACCATCCCTTTCTTATTTCTTAGCTCCACCCACAAAGCCTTACTGGATGATCCTTTCGTTATTTCATCTCTGATTGCTTAGATTAGATTTTTGAGGTAATTTGTTTTTCCACAGGAGGTAAATGGACACTGATGAACAAGGGGGTGGTGGAGTGAGTTGGGAGGTGGATATATGTTTGAATAAGTTGGAACTGCTCTCCTGGAGAGGAGAGGTTCAGAGGAGATTTGCTGGAGGTTTTAAAAAAATCGTAAGCAGACAGGACAGAGTAGGTAGGGAGAAGCTGTTTCCCACTCACAAAAATAAGAATGAGACGATACAGTTTTAAAGGGATCTGCAAGCTCAAATCTGTTTTACTCAGCAAGTACTTAAGTTTTGGACAGCACTGACTGGAAATTAGATTCCCTACAGTGTGGAAACAGGCCATCTGGTCCAACAAGTGCACACTGACCCTCCAAAAAGTAACCTGCCAGACCCATTTCCCTCTGACGAATACACCAAACACTATGGGCAATTTAGCATGGCCAATCCATCTGACCTGTATGTCTTTGGATTGTGGGAGGGACCCAGAGCACCTGGAGGAAATCCATGCAGACCCGGGGAGAATGTACAAACTCCACACAGTCACCTGAGGCTGGAATCGAACCCAGGTCCCTTGCACTATGAGGCAGTAGTGTTAACCACTGCGACATCATGCTGTGCCATGCCAATATGATGGAGGCATGTTCAACTGATGATACAAGAGAGTACGGGATGATTATTTGGATAGAGATTGTAAAGAGGGACATGGGGAAAAGGCAAGACATTCACACTAAAGAATTGAACTGGTGCATGCACAATTATCTGAATGGCCTCCTCCTGTGATGTTAATAATTCTATGATTTCTTTCACTTTGTGAGCAAATCTATTCAAAGCAAAAATTAGCCTGTGTTTCTTTTTGTACTAAGAGGCCATCAGGAAGAAAATACATCAGTACTTTTTTTGTTTATCCCCATTGTAGAAAATTTCAATAAATAATATCCTTTCCTATTCATTAGGAAAGGATTTTCCAGTGAATTAAAACCACTTGCAAGGCTATGATTCATAACTGAAACAAGGGGAGGTGATAGCCTACTGGTATTATCACTAGATTATTAATCCAGAGATTCTGGTAATATTCTGGGGACCTGGGTTTGAATGCTGCTGTGGCAGTTAATGGGATTTAATGATGGTGGAGTCTAATGATGATCATGATATGATTATTGATTGTTGGGGAAGACGTCGTCTGGTTCACTAATATCATTCCAAGGAAGGAAACTGCCATCCTTCCCTGGTCTGGCCTACATGTGACTTCAGACCCACAACAATGTGATTTATACTTAACTGCCCTCTGTGCAATTAGGGATGGGTAATAAATGCTGGCCTGGTCAGCGATGCTCACATTGTATGAATAAGAAAAATCTCTAAATCAGACGAGGCCATTCAGCCCACAGTACTTGAGTTGGTTCTTTGAATGGTCCAAAAGTTGCTCATTGAGGAGAGAGGTTTATTGCTGGTCGCAGGAAACATAACCAACTTGTTTCTAATTCTGGCCTACTGGCAGTTGCATATTTTACAGATCCAATCTCTTTTGTTAAAGTTTATTTATATTTGGTGCTTGCTTTTTGTGCAGGGAGAATTGCTGAATCAAGGAATTAAATGCTTTGTAATGAACACATTTTCAAACTGGCTATTTTTGTCCTAGTACATGGAAATCTCCAGTTAGGCATAGCTCTGCAGTCAGCAATTCAGTTTATTGCTCTCTTGACATCTAAACCTGAATAATCTCCAGTCCTGAGTTCCAAAAACCTGCAGCAAATTTTCTTTATAGAAATGACTTTTCATACTTCAGAACTCCAAAATACTTTGAATCATTTCCTATAGAATGGGAAACAAAGGCAGAAAGAAGAAACTTGAATTTATATAGCACCTTTCATGACCACACAATGTCCCAAAGTACTTTAGAGCCAATAAAGCACTTTTGTATCATTGTTATAATTGAATTGAATTGAATTTATTGTCACGTGTACCGAGGCACAGTGAAAAGCTTTGACTTGTGAGCAATACAGGCAGATCACAGAGTTAAGTAGCATTGATCAGTAAATAATAGGTAAACAGCGGCAAAAACAAAAACACAGGTACAGGCGAATGTTAAGAGTTTGTGAGTCCATTCAGTATTCTAACAACAGTAGGGTAGAAACTGTTTCCAAACCAGCTGGTGGGTGTGTTCAGGCTTCTGTACCTTCTCCCCGATGGTAGAGGTTGGAGAAAAACATTGCCAGGGTGGGATGGATCTTTGAGAATGTTGGTGGCCTTTCCTTGACATCGGGCCTGGTAGATGGATTCTGTAGATGGGAGGTTGGCCTTTGTGATTGTCCGGGCTGAGTTCACCACTCTCTGTAACCGTCTCTGATCTTTGAATGATGTATGTACCAGGTAGTGGTACATCCAGACAGAATGCGCACCCATAAAAGTTGGCAAGGTTATTCACTGGTAGGAATGTAGGGAACATGGCAGCACCTGCAAACAGCATTAAGTGCTGGTTGAGGGATGGATATTGGCCAGGAATAAATCACTTTCTCTTCAAAACATTTCTATGCGATCTTTTACATCCACTTGATAGGGTTGTAGGAGCCCAAATTTAACATTCCATCTGAAAGACAGAACCTCTGATAATACAGTGATTTCTAAGCACTGTATTTTAATGTTCTAACTCCTTCCTCCTCCGAACATATTTTAAGTCAGCACGGAGCAGTGGCGATATTATTGATACCTCAATAAAGCACAAAAGATTTGCGAGCTGTAGGGCCCTGTTTGGAGGTGATATGTGTTCAATATTTGCCTTGAACGGAGCTGTACTGTGCACCATGAACCAGAGGTGTTCAAATTAATGGGGGCATTTTGAAAGGGAGAAAGTAAATTCCAATCTCAGTATCAGTGGACCAGATTAAAGAGCTGGACGGAGAAGAAAAAGGGTATTTAACAGGGTGATTACCGCCTGATTGTAATTCCCCCAAAGGTCTTGAAAGGATGACAAATGTAATTGAGTTTACAATTTACCAAGGCTCATTCAACAAAACCATTCACCAAGCTCCTTTTTCTAATGGACCGAGGCAGCAGACACATGGGAACACCACCTTCTGCAAGTTCCACTCCAAACCACACACCATCCTAGCTTGGAAATTATTATTCTTTCATTCACTGGCTGGGCCCAGCATTTATTGCCCATCCCTCATTGCATTTGAGGAGGTAGTGGTAAGCTGCCTTCTTGAACCACAGCAGTTCATGAACTGCAGGTAGTCCTACAAGACCAGTAGGGATGGAATTCCAGGAATTTAGATCCAGAGAAGGCATTGAATGAATGGTGATATATTTTCAAATCAGGATGGTGAGTGGCTTGGAAGGGAACTTGCAGGAAGCGTTGTTTCCACATGTCTGCTGTCCCTATCCTTCTGGTAGGTAGTGATTGTGGGTTTGGAAGGAGCTGTCGAAGGATCTTCGGCAAATTTCTGCAGTAGATCTTGTCGATAGCGCACACTGCTGCTATTGGGTTTTGGTGATGCAGAGAGTGAATGTTTGGGATGTGGTGCTAATCAAGCAGACGGCTTTGTCATACATAGTATCAAGCTTCTTGACTATGTTAGAGCTGGCCTCATCCAGGCGATGGGAAGTATTCCATCACATTCCTGACTTGATTTTACTTAGGTCATTCCTTCACAGTTGCTGGGTCAAACTTTTGGAACTGACCCTCCCCCCCATCCCCAACCCCATTCCCACATGGACTGTAACAGTTCAAGACAGCTGCTTACCTTCTTCTTAAGGGGATTGAGGAGTTGATAATAAATGCTACCCCAGCCAGCAATGCCCACATCCCATGAGTGAACTTAAGAGAAAACTAATAACTCAAATTGTGTGCAGTTAGATTTGTTTACTTGCCCAGGCAAGTTTTACAACAGATCATCATCTCATTTTTTGACTAGCGAGCTGTTTCCCTGTTGCAGCTTAACATGGAACCAGAGGCAGTCACCGATGTGGTAATTAGATTTTTAAACCACAATTTGCAGGCAATCTAGCAAAGTTTCGAGTGGAAGTGTCTCATTCATTTCAATGTTAAGGATTTTTCTGCCTGCATGTTGATTTTATGGTAATTCTTTTTTCTATAATGAATCCATTTGGGGAATCAAATCTCACTGAACATGATGGTATATGGATTACTATTACAGGTTTTTTTTAAAATAGAATCCCAACAGTGTGGAAACAGGCCATAGAACATAGAACATAGAAGAATACAGCGCAGTACAGGCCCTTCGGCCCTCGATGTTGCGCCGATCCAAGCCCACCTAACCTACACTAGCCCACTATCCTCCATATGCCTATCCAATGCCCGCTTCAATGCCCATAATGAGGGAGAGTCTACCACTGCTACTGGCAGGACATTCCATGAAGTCACGACTCGCTGAGTAAAGAACCTACCCCTAACATCTGTCCTATACCTACCCCCCCTTAATTTAAAGCTATGTCCCCTTGTAATAGCTGACTCCATACGTGGAAAAAGGTTCTCATGGTCGACCCTATCTAAACCCCTAATCATCTTGTACACCTCTATCAAGTCACCCCAAACCTTCTTTTCTCCAATGAAAACAACCCCAAGTGCCTCAGCCTTTCCTCATACGATCTTCCTACCATACCAGGCAACATCCTGGTAAACCTCCTCTGCACCCGTTCCAGTGCCTCCACATCCTTCCTATAGTATGGCGACCAAAACTGCACACAATACTCCAGATGCGGCCGCACCAGAGTCTTCTACAACTGCAACATGACCTCAGTACTCCGGAACTCAATTCCTCTACCAATAAAAGCCAGTACGCCATATGCCTTCTTCACCGCATTATTTACCTGGGTGGCAACTTTCAAAGATCTGTGTACATGGACACCAAGATCCCTCTGCTCATCCACACGACCAAGTATCCGACTATTAGCCCAGTACCCCATCTTTTTGTTACTCTTACCAAAGTGAATCACCTCACACTTAGCTACATTGAACTCCATTTGCCACCTTTCTGCCCAGTTCTGCAGCTTATCTATATCCCGCTGTAACCTGCCACATCCTTCCTCACTGTCTACAACTCCTCCGACTTTCGTATCATCCGCAAACTCGCTCAGCTAACCTTCTAACCCCTCCTCCAGGTCATTTATAAAAATGACAAACAGCAATGGTCCCAAAACAGATCCTTGCGGAACACCGCTAGTGACGGCACTCCAAGATGAACCTTTGCCATCAACTACTACCCTCTGTCTTCTTCCAGCCAGCCAACTCCTAATCCAAACCTCCAACTCACCCTCAATGCCATACCTCCGTATGTTTTGCAGTAGTCTACCATGGGGAACCTTATCAAATGCCTTACTAAAATCCATATACACCACACCTACCGCTTTCCCCTCGTCCACCTCCTTAGTCGCCTTCTCAAAGAATTCAATAAGGTTTGTGAGGCACGACGTGCCCTTCACAAAACCATGCTGACTATCCTTGATCACATTATTCCTATCCAGATGTTCATAAATTCTAGGATAAATGCCATCAGGCCCAGGGGACTGATCTATTTTCACCCTTTCCAGAATTTCCAACACCTCTTCTCTATATACCTCAAAGCCACCCATTCTACTTAATTGTGTCTCAGTATTCACATCGACAACAATGTCCTGTTCCTGAGTGAATACTGACGAAAAGTATTCATTCAGTGTCTCCCCAATTTCTTCAGCCTCCACACGCAACTTCCCACTACTATCCTTGACTGGACCTATTCCTACCCTAGTCATTCTTTTATTCCTGACATACCTATAGAAAGCCTTAGGGTTTTCCCTAATCCTACCAACTAAGGACCTTTCATGTCCCCTCCTTGCTGCTCTTAGCTCTCTCTTCAGGTCCTTCCTGGCTACCTTATAACTCTCAATCGCCCCAATTGAACCTTCACGCCTCATCTTTACATAGGCCGCCCTCTTCCATTTAACAAGGGATTCCAATTCCTTATTAAACCACGGCTCCCTCACACGACCCTTTCCTCCCTGCCTGACGGGTACATACTTATCAAGGACACTCAATAGTTGCTCCTTGAACAAGCTCCACATATCAATTACGCCCTTGCCTTGAAGCTTACTTTTCCAAGCCACACATCCTAAGTCATGCCTCACCGCATCATAATTTCCCTGCCCCCAGCTATAACTCTTGCCCTGTAGTGCACACTTATCCCTCTCCATCACTAGAGTAAAAGTCACCGAATTGTGGTCACTGTCCCCAAAGTGCTCACCTATCTCTAATTCTAACACCTGGCCTGGTTCGTTACCCAGAACCAAATCCAGTATGGCCTCACCTCTTGTTGGCCTATCTACATATTGTGTCAGGAAACCCTCCTGCACACATTGGACAAACACTGACCCATCTAACGAACTTGAGCTATAGCTTTCCCAGTCAATATCTGGAAAGTTAAAGTCCCCCATAACAACCACCCTATTACTTTCACACTTCTCTTGAATCATCCTCGCAATCCTTTCTTCTACATTTCTAGGACTATTAGGAGGCCTGTAAAAAAACTCCTAACAGGGTGAGCTCACCTTTCCTATTCCTAACCTAAGCCCAAACTACCTCAGATGGCGAGTCTTCATCCATCGTCCTTTCCACCGCTGTAATACTATCTTTGACAAGCAATGCCACACCTCCCCCTCTTTTACCCCCACCTCTGACCCTACTAAAACATTTAAACCCTGGGACCTGCAACAGCCAATCCTGTCCCTGTTCTACCCATGTCTCTGTAATAGCCACAACATCGAAGTCGCAGGTACCAACCCACGCTGCAAGTTCACCTACCTTATTTCATATACTTCTTGCATTGAAGTATACACACTTCAAGCCACTTTCCTGTTTACAGGCACCCTCCTTTGAAATTGATGCCATGTTCCTAACCTCCCTACACTCCAGGTCCTGCACCCTAAAGCTACAGTCTGGGTTCCCATGCCCCTGCAGAGTTAGTTTAAACCCCCCCCAAGAGCACTAGCAAACCTCCCACCAAGGATACTGGTGCCCCTCAGGTTAAGGTGCAGACCATCCTGTTTATAGAGGTCCCACCTTCCCCAGAAAGAACCCCAGTTATCTAAATACCGGAATCCCTCCCTCCTGCACCATCCCTGTAGCCACGCATTTAACTGTTCTCTCTCCCTATTCCTCGACTCTCTATCACGTGGCACAGGTAACAAACCAGAGTCAACAACTCTGTTCGTTCTAACTTTGAGCTTCCAACCTAGCTCCCTGAAAGCCTGCCTAACATCCTCAGCCCTCCTCCTACCTATGTCATTGGTGCCAATGTGGACCACGACTTCGGGCTGCTCCCCCTCCCCCTTAAGGACCCGGAAAACACGATCAGAGACATCACGTACCCTTGCACCTGGGAGGCAACATACCAAACGTGAGTCTCTCTCGTTCCCACAAAACCGCCTATCTGTGCCCCGAACTATCGAGTCCCCAATTACTATTGCTCTGCTCTTCTCCACCCTTCCCTTCTGAGTAATGGGGACAGGCTCCGTGCCAGAGGCCTGAGCCCCGTTACTTACCCCTGGTAAGTCGTCCCCCCCACAAGTATCCAAAACGGTATACTTGTTCTTGAGGGGAACGGCCGCAGAGGGTCCCTGCACTGGCTGCTTCCTCCCAGTCCCCCTCACTGTCACCCATCTATCTGCCATCTTTGGAGTTACTACTTCCCTGAAGCTCTGATCTATGACCCCCTCTGCCTCCCGAATGATCTTAAGTTCATCCAACTCCAGCTCCAGTTCCCTAACACGGTCTTGGAGGAGCTGGAGATGGGTGCACTTCCTGCAAGTGTAATCAGCAGGGACGACCATGGCATCCCTCACCTCAAACATGTTGCAAGAGGAACATTGCACTGCCTTCACTGCCATCCTTCTGAAAGTAACCTTTTTTAAAAAAACTGGGTCTAAAGAATACAACAAGCAAAACGCAGCACTTACCTACTTACCACAACGGGTCTTATTATTTAGGTTAGAGGAGGAGGGCGGATGGGAGACACTACCTCTGTAGTGCCTCGGGTTCTTCTCCTGCGCACTTTTAAAGGGAAAAAAAACCTACCCGGCTGCCCCTCTGGTCTTCGTCACTTCCCCCTGCTGCTCCTGCTCTTTCTGTGAAGAGAAAAAAAAAACACCGCTGCCCGCTACCGGTAAGAAATTTTAAAACAAACTGTCTCACCTTAGCTGCTGCTCGCACTCAAAGTGTGCCCAACAAGTTACACCGACCCTCCAAAGATTAACCTACCCAGACCCATTCCCTATTGCTCTACATTTCCTCTGACTAATGCACCTAACCTACATCTACACATTCCTGATCACTACGGGCAATTTAGTTTGGCCAGTTCACCTAACCGGCACATCCTTTGGACTATGGGTGAATTGACACAGACACTGGGAGAATGTGCAAACCCCACACAGTCGCCCAGTGCTGGAAACTAACCCAGGTCCCTGGTGCTATGAGGCAGTAATGTTAACCACTGAGCCATTGTGCATTCATCTATAGCAGCTACCCAGAGTTGATAGCTCCATTTGAACAGAATGGCCCATATCTACTGGAGTTTAGAGAGAATGAGAGGTGATCACATTGAAATGTATTAGATCCTGAGGGGGCTGGACTGGGTGGATACTGGGAGATGCCATCTTTTGTAGGACATACCAGAAACAGGGGATGCAATTCAAGAATAAGATGTTTTCTAATAAGGCTGGTATAAAATTATTATTTTCTGTCAGAGGCTCGATTGCCCACTGTGATTTCTTCCTCAGAAAGCAGTGGTTGCTGTGTCACTGAGTTTATTCAAGGCTGAGTTCAACAGAGTTTTTAAATCAAAGTGGGGGTGGTAAGGACTTTGGAGGGGGGAGGGTGAAACGTGGAGGTTAGGCCACAATAAAAGTCAAGTACTATCTTCTGTGGAGACGGAAAGAGAATTAACATTTTGAATCTGATATGACTCTTCTTCAGAACTGTAAGGGGCATTAAAAATCTGCAGTATTATGCAGGAACATAACTAGGCTATTCAGCTCATCAAATCTGCTCAGCCATTTGACCATGACTGATGTGTTTCTCAACCTCATTCTTCTATCTTCTCTCTGTAATCTGTGATCCACTTGCTCATCAAGAATCTACCTATTTCTGTCTTAAATATACTCAATGACTTGGTCTCCACAACCTACTGCAGTAGATTCCATAGATTCACTACCCTCTGGCCGAAGAAATTCCTCCTCATATAGTTATAAAACGTTATCCCTTCACTCTGAGGCTATGCCCTCAGGTTCTAGTCTCTCCTATAAATGGAGAAATATTCTCCAAGTCCATTCTACCCAGGACTCTCAGTAATCAGTAAGTTTCAATGCGATTCCCCTTCATCCTTCTAAATTTTGAGTACAAACCCAGAGTCTTCAAACGCTCCTGTAATGACAAGCCCTTCATACCCATTCTTGTAAACCTCCTGCGGGCCCCCACCAATACCAGCATATCTTTCCTTATATACGGGGCCCAAAATATTCCAAATGCAGTCTGACCAGAGATTGTGACGTGATTAGTACAGGGACCGAAGGTTACGGGGAGAAGACAGGAGAATGTGGTTGAGAAATATATCAGCCATGATCGAATGGCTCAACAGATTTGATGGGCTGAATGGCCTCATTCTGCTGCTATATGTTTTGGTGTTATGCTAACTGCTGGCTGTGGTAACAATGTTAGAGAAAAGTTGCAGAAAAACTAAAATATGAGCTGATTGGCATTTGCTTTTTCTTTATTCTTCCGTGAAATGTGGGTGTTGCTGGCAAGGCTGGCATTTATTGCGCATTCCTAGATGCCTATGAGCTGAATAACTTTGCTCAGCCATTTCAGAGTATAATTAAGAATCAACCACAAACTGTACTCTACCTTAAACCTCCACCCAAGCTGCAACACAATTAAGTTATGGAAGGTCAGGAAAGGAATAAAACCACTTAAAGAGGTGGGCAAGAATGAAATTTTCTGAAACTCACCTGCTGGAATATGAGAACAATGCTTGACTCTTGTGAGACCAGTTGCCCCAATCATGTTTCGATCTGGGGACCCATGCGTGGTCATCACTAGACATTAGCATAGCAGCCCTGAGGGAGGTCCATTAGTTGAGTAAGGCAGCCTGACAGATTACCCAGATTGCCCATCCCAAGGTCAGAAGTCTCATTCTTGGCAATTTCAACACTGGAGTTCACCATGATAACTCGGCAATGAAGAGAGCACTTGGAAACCATGCACTTGGAAACTACATGAAAGCAGTCATCAATTATCAATTACAAAGAAAATAGTACGCACATTTTTGGTGTTGTGGTAGTGTCCATTCCTCTGAGCTAGGATGCCTATGTTCATGTCTGACCTGTTCCAGAGGTGTATAATAACACCTCTGAGCAAGTTGCTTGGGAAAATATCAAGGAGAAAGTGAGGACTGCAGATGCTGGCAAGTCAGAGTTGATAAAGAGTGGCGCTGGAGAAAACACAGCAGGTCACATCCGAGGAGCAGGAGAGTCGATGTTTCAAGCGTAACCCCTCGTCAGGCTGTGTTTTTTAACAATGAGGAAAATATCTGCAAAGCGAAATTATTGCTGTCAAAGAAGAACCTCTTTTCATAACATGGAATATTGTATCATAAAAATAAGAGTAGCATATTTTCCTGTAACTGCTTTGAAATTGTTCATACACGTGGGAAAAATTTGTTAAAAGGAATAGGAATATTTGATCTGTTAATATTTAGTTGTGTTATAATATAGAAAACAGATGAAAAGATAATTTTATTTCATTTTAATTAGTTTTTGAGAGATTGTTTGAAAGTTCTATTAATGTCCTGTTGTTAAGGCTTATTAATGTTGTTGTTAACATTAAGAGAAACAAGTGGTGGGTTTTGATTGTCTTTGATCACATATGAATAATAGGCTTTTGTGGTGTAGTGATTGTCTCCATGTTTCTGAGACAGGAGGTTTGGGTTCAAGGCCTACCTGTTCCAGCAATGTGTCATAACATCGTTGGACAAATTGATGAAAAATATATTTTAAAAAAAGTTTGTCTAATGCTGTAACTGTCAGCCATCTAAATTTAGACCTGCTTGTTGTGCAATGGTGGTGTCTCTACCCCGGACTAGGAGGCCTGCGTTGAAGTCCCACCTGCTCCAGAAGTGTGCAATAACATCTCTGAACGGGTTGATTTGAAAAATAGGTTCAATTAAAAAAAGAATAAACTCTTGTGGAACAGTGGTAGTGTCCTGATCTCTGGTCTGGGAGACCTAGGTTCAAACCAACTAGGCGAAAGTGAGGACTGCAGATGCTGGAGATCAAAGTCTAGATTAGAGTGGTGCTGGAAAAGCACAGCAGGTCAGGCAGCATCCGAGGAGCAGGAAAATCAACATTTCGAGCAAAAGCCCTTCATCAGGAGACTCACTCCTGATAATAATAATCTCTAAACAGGTTAATGAGAAAAATAGATTTAATGAACAACTCTTTTGTGGTACAGTGGTTGTGTTGCTATCTCTGAGCCAGGAGGCCTGGCTTCAAGTCCTCCCTGCTCCAGAGCTGTGTGATAACATCTTTTAACAGGTCGATTAGAAAATATCTCCACATATAAATAAGATGCAAGTCAGAAGAGCTCCTCTTTGGTCTGCTCCTGGGATAGGCCATTTGGCTATTAACAGGTGCAGGCAGCAGGCTATGGACAGGTCTTGGCTGCTGACTGCCTGCTCCTCTTTCGCAGCTACATTTCGTGGCTGAGTTTTCTGAGAGAGAAAACACATGGTCTCTACCAATACTCTCCATGCCTTCCGAGAGAGCTGGGCACCACAAGGGGTAGCGTGCTTTATCTCCCTCCTCCAACTCCATTTTTATTTAGTCCCCTCCCTTTTTCCCTACCCTTTCCTCATCTTTGATGGTTTGCATTGCACTTAACGAGCTTTGGATGTAAATTATTCATTTGGAAACATGGGTTATTTACTGGTAGTGGTTAATAGATGAGAAAAAATACCACATATAAATAAAAGAGCTCTTGTGTGCAGTAGCGGTGTCCCTACCTTTGAGTTGAAAGGACCACATTCAAGTTCCATCTGCTGCAGTGGAGAGTTCAATATATTGATGACATTTGAGCACAGAAATCTGGAGAAACTATTTGCTTTGGTAGAAGAAGTCCTGCTGAAGGGCTTTAACCTGAAATGTCGATTTTACTGCTCCTCGGATGCTGCCTAAACTGCTGTGCTCTTCCAGCACCACTAATCCAGAATCTGGTTTCCAGCATCTGCAGTCATTGCTTTTACCTCGTTGATATTAACCCTACTGCGAATCCTCTTGCAAGGATGCCTGCCTTGAAGAAGTTTTCCTCCTCTCTCTACAAGAATCTCAGGGAGTCCCTCTCCCACTGCAACTCCCAGGTCACTTCCTCTGCCCTGAAGCTCTTACTCTATGCTACTTTCTCCCCACCCCCACCCTCCTCTAGCTTATCTCTCCACCCTTCAGGCTCACTGCCTTTATTCCTGATGAAGGGCTTTTGCCCGAAACGTCAATTTTACTGCTCCTCGGATGCTGCCTGAACTGCTGTGCTCTCCCAGCACCACTAGTCCAGACGATGGCTCAGTGGTTAGCACTACTGCCTCACAGCACCGGGGTCCCAGGTTCGATCCCAGCCTTGAACTGTGTGGAGTTTGCACATTCTCCCCGTGTCTGTGTGGGTTTGCTCCGGTTTTCTCCCACAGTCACAAAGATGTACAAGTCAGGTGAATTGGCCATGGTAAATTGCCCATAGTGTTAGGTGCATTAGTCAGAGGGAAATGGGTATGGGCCGGTTACTCTTCGGAGGGTCGGTGTGGACTTGTTGGGCCGAAGGGCTTGTTTCCACACTATAGGGAATCTAATTTAATCAAGAGTCAGAAACGCACATATAAACAAATAAGAGAACTCTTGTGGTGCAGTGGTATGTCACTTCCTCTGAGCCAGGTGGTCTGAATTCAAGTTCCACCTGCTCCAGATGTATGTAAAAACATCACTGAACAAGTTGATAAGAAAATATCCAGAGGGTTCTTATGCAGCAGTAGCGTCCCATCTCTGAGCCAGAAGGCCTGAGTTCAAATCCTGAGTGCCTAAGACATATATTTGAAAAGGCTGGTATAAGAAATAGGTATAAAATTAAGGTGCAGTGGTACTGTCCATACCTCTGATCTAGGAATCCTGGGTTCAAGAGCTGAAAATGTGTTGCTGGAAAAGCGCAGCAGATCAGGCAGCATCCAAAGAGTAGGAGAATCGACGTTTTGGGCATGAGCCCTTCTTCAGGATTCCTGAAGAACTCATGCCCGAAACATCGATTCTCCTGCTCCTTGGATGCTGCCTGACCTGCTGCGCTTTTCCAGCAACACATTTTCAGCTCTGATCTCCAGCATCTGCAGTCCTCACTTTATCCTGGGTTCAAGTCCCACCTGCCCAAAAAATGTGTAATAGCATTGCTGAACAGGTTGATTAGTAAATATCCACACATTACTAAGGGAAAGCATCTTGTGGTAAAGTGGTAGTGTCCCTCTCAGTGGGTTCAAGTAGGTTGTTTAAACAACTAACAATGAAGGAAAGCATGGAAGATGGGATGGCGGGGATGTGGTCGGACGAGAATGGTAACACTGAGAAATTGTTCAAACTCTCAACACAAAGTAATGTATCTTGGTTTCCATCTTAGCAACTGGTTTGGTATTAACAGGAGTCTCTGTGAGAAAACCCAGGAAGATATGCAAGATCTTACAAGAGGAACAGGGGAGATATCCACCTATATCTGAGCCACTATTCTGAACTAAAACCTATTATCTGTTAATTATTTCAGTGTTCTTTGCTAGAATTTGCTGGATGCAGAAATTAGTTGCTGTTTTACACCATGGACAGAGAGTCCTACACACGGAGACAGGCCATTTGGCACATGCCGACCAAAGTTTCATCCACGCTAACCCCATTTCCCTGCACTTGGCCCATATCCTACTAATCCTTCTAGGGAGACAGATAGGAAGTTCTGTGGAGATGAGAGAGACTCACGGTTGGTGTGTTGCCTCCCAGGTGCCCAGGGTTCGTGATGTCTCTGATCGTGTTTTTGGGATCCTTAAGGGGGGGGGGGGGAACAGCCCCAAGTCGTGGTCCACATAGGCACTAACGACATTGGTGGGAAGAGAAATTCAGGGAGCTAGGATGGAAGCTTAGAGCTAGGACGAACAGAGTTGTTGTCTCTGGTTTGTTGTCCGTGCCACGTGCTAGTGAGGCAAGGAATAGGGAGAGAGAGGAGTTGAACACGTGGCTGCAGGGATGGTGCAGGAGGGAGGGTTTTGGATTGTTGGATAATTGGAGCTCTTTCTGGGGTAGGTGGGACCTCTGCAAGCAGGATGGTCTTCATCTGAACCAGAGGGGTACCAATATCCTGGGGGGGGGAGATTTGCTAAGGCTATTGGGGTGGGTTTAAACTAATCCAGCAGGGGGATGGGAACCAAAATTGTAGTTCAAGTATAGAAAAGGTTGAGAGTGGGGAGGTCCGAAATCAAGTTTCAGGGATGCAAGATGGCACCGGCAAGCAAGAAGTTGGTTTGAAGTGTGTCTACTTCAACGCCAGGAGCATCCGGAATAAGGTGGGTGAACTTGCAGCATGGGTTGGTACCTGGGACTTCGATGTTGTGGCCATTTCAGAGACATGGATAGAGCAGGGACAGGGATGGTTGTTGCAGGTTCCAGGATTTAGGTGTTTCAGTAAGAACAGAGAAGATGGTAAAAGAGGGAGAGGTGTGGCATTGTTGGTCAAGGACAGTATTACAGTTGTAGAAAGGATGTTTGAGGACTCGTCAACTGAGGTAGTATGGGCTGAGGTTAGAAACAGGAAAGAAGAGGTCACCCTGTTGGGAGTTTTCTATAGGCCTCCGAGTAGTTCCAGAGATGTAGAAGAAAGGATAGCAAAGATGATTCTTAATAGGAGTGAGAGAGACAGGGTAGTTGTCATGGGGAGAAAGTGAGGGCTGCAGATGCTGGAGATCAGAGCTGAAAATGTGTTGCTGGAAAAGCGCAGCAGGTCAGGCAGCATCCAAGGAACAGGAGAATCGACGATTCAGGCGGGCCTTCAACTTTCCAAATATTGACTGGAAACACTATAGTATGAGTACTATAGATGGGTCAGTTTTTGTCCAGTGTGTGCAGGAGGGCTTCCTGACACAGTATGTAGACAGGCCAACAAGGGGCGAAGCCACATTAGATTTGGTACTGGGTAATGAGCCCGGCCAAGTGTTAGACTTGGAGGTAGGTGAGCACTTTGGTGATAGTGATCACAATTCTGTTGTTTACTTTAGTGATAGAAAGGGATAGGTGTATACCACTGGGCAAGAGTTACAACTGGGGGAAAGGAAATTACGATGCGATTAGGCAAGGTTTAGGAAGCATAGGATGGGGAAGGAAACTGCAGGGGATGGGTACATTAGAAATGTAGAGCTTATTCAAGGAAAAGCTCCTGAGTGTCCTAGATAAGTATGTACCTGTCAGGCAGGGAGGAAACTGTAGAGCACGGGAGCTGTGGTTTACGAAGGAAGTGGAATCTCTGGTCAAGAGGAAGAAGAAGGCTTATGTTAGGATGAGATGTGAAGGCTCAGATAGGGCACTTGAGGGTTACAAGGTAGCCAGGAAAGACCAAAAGAGAGCTCAGAAGAGCCAGGAAGAGACATGAGACGTTGTTGGCGGATAGGATCAGGGTAAACCCTAAGGCTTTCTATAGGTATTTAAGGAATAAAAGAATGACGAGAGTAAGATTAGGGCCAATCAAAGACAGTAGTGGGAAGTTGCATGAGGAGTCAGAGGAGATAGGGGAATCACTAAATGAATATTTTTCGACAGTATTCACTCTAGAAAACGACAATGTTGTCGAGGAGAATACTGAGATACAGGCTACTAGACTGGGTAGGATTGAGGTTCACAAGGAAGAGGTATTAGAAATCCTGCAGAGTATGAAAATAGATAAGTCCTCTGGGCTGGATGGGATTTATCCTAGCATCCTCTGGGAAGCCAGGGAGGAGATTGCCGAGCCTTTGGCATTGACCTTTAAATCGTCATTGTCTACAGGAATAGTGCCAGAAGACTGGAGGATAGCAAATGTAGTTCCCCTGTTCAAGAAGGGGAGTAGAGACAATCCTGGTAATTATAGACCAGTGAGCCTTACTTCAGTTGTTGGTAAAGTATTGGAAAAGGTTATAAGAGATAGGATTTATAATCATCTCGAAAATAATAATTTGATTAGGGATAATCAGCACGGTTTTGTGAAGGGTACGTCGTGCCTCACAAACCTTATTGAGTTCTTTGAGAAGGTGACCAAACAGGTAAATGAGAGTAAACCGATTGATGTGGTGTATATGGATTTCAGCAAGGCATTCGATAAGGTTCCCCACAGTAGGCTATTGTACAAAATGCGGAGGAATGGGATTGTGGGAGATATAGAAGTTTGGATCAGTAATTGACTTGCTGAAAGAAGACAGAGGGTAGTGGTTGATGGGAAATGTTCATCCTGGTGTCCATTACTAGTGGTGTACCGCAAGGGTCGGTGTTGGGTCCATTGCTGTTCGTCATTTTTATAAACGACCTGGATGAGGACGTAGAGGGTGGGTTAGTAAATTTGCAGACGACACTAAGGTCGATGGAGTTGTGGATAGTGACGAAGGATGTTGTAGGTTATAGAGAGACATAGATAAGCTGCAGAGTTGGGCTGAGAGGTGGCAAATGGAGTTTAACGCGAACAAATGTGAGGTGATTCACTTTGGTCGGAGTAATGCCAGAGACCCGGGTTCAATTCCTGCCTCAGGCAACTGACTGTGTGGAGTTTGCACATTCTCCCCGTGTCTGCGTGGGTTTCCTCCGGGTGCTCCGGTTTCCTCCCACAGTCCAAAGATGTGCAGGTTAGGTGAATTGGCTATGCTAAATTGCTCGTAGTGTTTGGTGAGAGGGTAAATGTAGGGGAATGGGTTTGGGTGGGTTGCTCTTCGGAGGGTTGGTGTGGACTTGTTGGGCCGAAGGGCCTGTTTCTAAACTGTAAGTAATCTAATCTAATCTTTAACTGGAATGCAAAGTACTGGGCTAATGGTAAGATTCTTGGTAGTGTAGATGAGCAGAGAGATCTCGGTGTCTAGGTACACAGATCCTTGAAAGTTTCCACCCAGGTTGACAGGGTTGTTAAGAAGGCATACAGTGTTTTAGCTTTTATTAATAGAGGGATCGAGTTCCGGAACCATGAGGTTATGCTACAGCTGTACAAAACTCTGGTGCGGCCGCACTTGGAGTATTGTGTACAGTTCTGGTCACCGCATTATAAGAAGGATGTGGAAGCTTTGGAAAGGGTGCAGAGGGGATTTACTGGGATGTTGCCTGGTATGGAGGGAAGGTCTTACGAGGAAAGGCTGAGGGACTTGAGGCTGTTTTCGTTAGAGAGAAGAAGGTTGAGAGGTGACTTAATGAGACATGTAAGATAATCAGAGGGTTAGATAGGGTGGACAGGGAGAGCCTTTTTCCAAATATGGAGAAGGCGAGCACGAGGGGGCATAGCTTTAAATTGAGGGGTGATAGATATAGGACAGATGTCAGAGGTAGTTTCCTTTACTTAGAGAGTAGTGAGGGTATGGAATGCTTTGCCTGCAACGGTAGTAGATTCGCCAACTTTAAGTACATTTAAGTCGTCATTGGACAAGCATATGGACGTACATGGAATAGTGTAGGTTAGATGGACTTCAGATTGGTATGACAGGTCGGTGCAACATCGAGGGCCGAAGGGCCTGTACTGCACTGTAATGTTCTATGTTGTAATCCTTTCCTGTCCATGTATTTGGCCAAACGCCTCTTAAATGTTGTTAATCTACCCACCTCAACTACTTCCACTGACAGCTCATTCCATATGCATACCACTGTTTGTGTAAAAACGTTGTCCCCACACCACCCAGGTTCCCTTTTATTCTTTCCCCTCGAAACTTAAACTGATGCCCTCTAATCCTTGAGTCTCCAAATCCCTGGCAAAAAGACTGAGTGTATTCAACCTCTCATGATCTTATACACTTTTATAAGATCCCCCCTCAGTCTCCTATGCTCCGAATCTCTAGCTTGTCCCACCTCTCCCTATAACTCAGACGGTTGAGTCCTGGCAACATTCTTGTAAATTTCTTCTGCACTCTTCCCCGTTTAATAACATCCTTCTGACAGCAAGGTGACCAAAACTGAACACAGTACTCCAAGTGTGGACTCACCAGTGCCCTATACAGCTGCAACATAACTTCCTAACTTTTATACTCAGTGTCCTGACTGATAATGGCCAGTGAGCCACAAGCTTTCTTCATTGCCCTGTCTACCTGTTACTCTACTTTCAGAGAACTGTGCACCTGAACTCCAAGGTCCCTCTGTTCCATGACACTCTTTAACGCCCTCCCAATCACCATGAAAGTCCTACTTTGATTTGACTTTCCAAAATGCAAAACCTTACACTTATCTATTTTAAATTCCACTTGCCATTTCTCAGCCCACTTCCCCTTGGTCACACTTCAAAAGTGATTGGAATTGGTCAGTGGTCTTAAAAGGTGCTATATCAATGCAAGCTATGTAATTTGATTGCCAGGCTATAAAATCAGTACTTTTGGAGTTGTTTTAATCGACCCTTTCAGACATGTGTTAACATAGCCTGGGACAGGTGGGACTTCAACTCAGATCTTCTGGCCCTGAGGTGGGGCACTGCCACTGCACTTTTCGATAGTGTTGAACGAACAGGATTTGTTTCTGGGATAGCTCACTAATTAACCTGTTGACATCTCCGACCTGTGCTAAGAACTATTGCCTCTTAATCGTATACTTCTCCAACATAGAATTTGCCAACCCTTCCAGAATGCCTGGGATTGTTCCAGAATGGACAAATCAAACTCACGGCCACCACAGGTGGGACCCAGGTGGGAAAGTATTTTCATGGTCCTGTTTTGGGCCTGTGAGAAATGGAGAATGTTACATTATGTTTCTCCTGACTTCAACTGCAAGGTGATGGGCAGACTTTGGGGAGTCAGGAGGTCAGTTACAGAATTCCCAACCTCTGACCTGGTTCACAGTAGGTATGAAGCTTACTTAGTTTGGCTGCTGTTCATCAATGTACATTCTGGCACTCAGAATGCTGCTGGTGAGCAATCCAATGTCAAAGGGAGGTAGTTTTTTTTTTAGATTACTGTTTTTAGATTACTTACAGTGTGGAAACAGGCCCTTCGGCCCAACAAGTCCACACCGACCCTCCGAAGTGCAACCCACCCATACCCCTACACTTACCCCTTCACCTAACACTATGGGCAATTTAGCATGGCCAATTCACCTGACCTGCACATTTTTGGACTGTGGGAGGAAACCGGAGCACCCGGAGGAAACCCACGCAGATACAGGGAGAATGTGCAAACTCCATACAGTCAGTCGCCTGAGGTGGGAATTGAACCCGGGTGTCTGGCGCTGTGAGGCAGCAGTGCTAACCACTGTGCCACCATGCCACCCCCGGTGTCTCTCAGGTTGGTGGTGTTCATTGCGTTGTACTTGTCAGGCAGAAACATGACTTGCTGTTTGTCAGTCCAAGCCAGCATGTTCTGATTTACTGCACATGGATTACTTCACATGAGGAATAGCGAATGGAACTGAATGTTGCAAAATCAGTAGTAAGTATCTCACTTTTAACTCAAAGAGTTCACTAATGAAGTAACTGAAGGTGTTTGGGCCAAGCACACTCACCTGAGAAACTCTTGCAACAATGGCCTCATGACCGATAACTGGTCTCCAACAATCACAGCTACCTTCCTCTGCACCTGCAAAGATTCCGGCCAAGATTCTTTCTGACTCCCATTGTCTTCAACTTTGCTGGAATCACTTGGTAGCTGGAAGAACACAGCAAGCCAGGCAGCTGGAGCTGGAGGTGGAGAACTCAATGTTTCGGGTGTAATGCCACACTCGGTTAAATGCTCAAGGAGACACTCTTTCATCTCTCCTGGAACTACGATATTTTGTCCATGATTAACCATTGACCACAAGGAAGACTGGACAGAAGTCACTCTGTCAGAACCTCAACTGAGCTTCAGTGTGCAGGTGATTGGTGAGTAGGTTGGTGATGGAGAGCTCATTATAAGCTGAGTGGGACTTTAAGTATGTTTGATGAGTGGAACACAGATTTGAGCTTTTCCACTCAATAGCTGGGATGCTGTTGGTAACCATTGACATGTAGAATACAATGTGCTTGCTGAATTGAAGAGTTTAGAGACTTCCATCCGTAACAATATGAATCTGAACAGGATGGTATGCTTTGTTGTACGATAATGTTACGTGCTCCTGCGGTGTAGAATGACGTTACATTCACTGAGTGTAAAGTAATGTTAAAGCTCTCTCCATATAAAGTGTTGTTACACTCTCTCCTGGTGTAAAGCTTTTTCTTTAATATTAGTCCCTGAGAAGTGACTGTCACTGGCAGGGCTAGCATTATTGACCATCTAATTTGGCCTTGAGCAAGCCTGTGACAAGCTGCTGAGACCTAAATACTTTCTCAGGCTGTTTCCAACTCAACCCCATTGGAGTGGAACTGAAGTGAAAGGTGGACCAGAAAAGGGAACTGTGGAAGATTTCTTATTCCCCGAAGGTAATTACTGAGTGAGAGCTTTTAGTTGCAAAAGAAAGATTGTTTTCAGATCATTACTAACATTACTAGTACTTTTTTTTTTCCAGATTTTGTATTCAATATTAGTTTAAATGTCTCCAATGACCATGGTACAACGTGAATTGATAGCTGTGGAGCAACACTCCAAGTTTCAGAATTACTATTACACTTTGTTACCACATTACATATGCTACCATTATCTTACCATCTTTCAAACTATATTTTCTACTGCTGTAAAGCAATTTAATACTAGTAGGGAGTGAAGTTATTTATCTTCAGCTACAGATGACATTTGTAGTATTTGCTATCACTGCCAATATATGGGTAATAGGATAAGGGTATCTAAGGCAATTTGCAACTACCAATGCTCTGTTATGTATACTGAGTCCAGAGGCTGTCTCATTATCAGTGATAGCAGATAAACCACCAGAAAGCCTCCACAGATGGGGCACCTGCCTTAATCGTTTTGCGTGATAAGAATGAGTGAAGTTTACAATACTAGTCACGGATGATTACGAGATTCTCTGAGGTTGTGCAGGGTGCCTTCAGGTAAATACCAAGTTCCTTCATCAAAGATTGTATGACATAATCAGAATGATGCAGCTAATACAATCTCAACATTAACTCTTTCAGAATCACTAAGTTATAGAAGAATGTAATTTTCTGTCCCAATATGTTCTCATGAACAAAAGGATGATGTAATGTTCTCTCCCACTCAGGCATGTCATGACGCATATCTGTGGCAGATAAGATTTGAACTGGGAACTTCTAGCCCACAGGCAGAGATGCTATCACTGCACAACAGTATCAATTATGGACCAAACCTAATCCCCTCAAAATATATCAAGAAGGTATCCTAGACCCTAATTATTGTATTTAAAGGCCAGTGTAAGACACTGTGTTCCAGATGTGATTCAGTTGGTCCATGAGTAGACTTTAAGCAAAACACCCTTTATTCTTACAACACAGCTAAAATA